>NC_092641.1:44862608-45162608 GCF_039555335.1 Amphiura filiformis
CAACATCATCACAAACGACACTAAAATGATATAATATGATTCAAATTGCAATTCTTCATTACAGGCACATGATCAGTGATGATACAGTTACGGCATGTTATTTGGTCGTTCACTAAATAGGCCCAATACTGAAATGTGAATTAGAATTTTATTAAGGGGGTACTACACCCCTGGCCAATCTTGTGCCTATTTTTGCATTTTTCTCAAAAATTATAGCGCATTGGTGACAAGTAAGATATGAATATTATAGGGGCAAGGACTACAACTACTGCACTGAAAATTCAGATTTATTGATCAAATATTGGTTTTCCCTTTTCTCTTATTCCACATTTCACAGTTTGTAAAAAACGTTTTTGACGTTGAAACTGCCTGTTGATAAAGTTCTTCTGAAAAGGAACTTTCTATTCAATGATGGCTAATTAAGAAGTCCATGCAATGTCTGTTCGATGTACTCGTATCAATATCATTAATGCAAATTATAGATACCATATACTTTTGTATTATGCTTCAGGTACATTTCATTTCGTACCTACTTAATTAAATTATTTGTTTTGTTGTTAATGATTACATTTTGTCTATATAGGCCCCCTATATATGATTTTCAGAATATTGCAATTTAATGTGAAATCACGTGTGAATAAATGAATCGAATGAATAAATGAAATAATTGTTTCCTGGATAAAACATGATAAGCCATGACAAAAGCTTAAAATGATCCTTCACACAGGTAAACGATGCAATTTCAGCCAGTGTATTTAAAACTTATGCGGTAGGTCTCCCATCAGTCTATTTATAGAACAAGGTGTGGCTGTTTACGCGGTATGATACATATCTCTTTTCACGTGAACTTTCAAACGATTTTGTCGCCCATTTTACTGGCAAGGGGCCTCGTAAAACTGACTCCACTGCAGAAGATTGCAGAATATTGCAGCTAAATTTGGTACCATCACAAAGATTAATCTTTTCTGCAGGTGACTGTATAAGTTTTAAGGCGGAAATCAACGGGAATCTAAACTTTCGGGATCAAATTTGATAAAACGTAATTTTTCCTTAGTTTTGGGGACGTTTAGGCAAAAATATTTATTGACTGACAGTTTTCACATTCTTCATATCCCAGTGTTATATTCTAAAATAGTTTCTCAGGTATCTGTGAAAGCACAGATGCATCAAAATTGTCTAAAAAAAGTTATGAAGTTTTACCCCCAAATCATGATTTTTCTAATGAGAAGCAGATTGTGGCGATTTGGTATGTTTATTATAAAAAATATCACCTTTAAGAATAAACTAAAGGTGAAATATTTTCAGAAAATATTCTTATGTTCATCCTATTTCCAAATCGCATGAAAAAAGTTAGAACATTGATAGTCACCTATCTATGGTTTTGGCACACTTTGACTTTGACCTGGCCCACTGTGCGTAGGGGTGTGTGAAAGGCGATGTGCACCCACGAGTGAGAAACCTTTGCAAAACGAAGGTGCAATTGAAGCTATATTATTTTGGTGAATCATTTTTACACTTTCTTTCAGGGTCGGTAACAGTTCAGTTATTATATTTGATTTAATGGTTCATGAGGAGTGTCGAATAATATTGACAACCTTAAGAACTGCAGGAACTTTTCAAAAGTCAGTTTATAATGATCGATGTTAAGAGTGCTCACTGCTCCTCGCTCTGACTACTTTATTCTCGGCGATCAATCAACTTGGGCTCTACCGATGATTCTGGATGAATGGTCACTGCCATGTTTGAGCCGACACTTGGTTTGGTTGGAACTAATGTGAAATTCCTGATGAGCTGAAAAAAATAGGATAAATGAGTGTTTAACAGGGTACTATAGATAAATCGTGGTAAGATAATATGATATGATAATAAGAGGATAGGGGCCATATTTTACGGTTTTAGCCATTCAACTATAACAAAAATCATGAACGTGGGGCGGAAATGACATTACTCCGAAATGTCCTTGATAAAACCACACCTTTTGTGTGTCAGCTTTATTTGTCTCAATATTTGAGGAGTGCAAACATCGTTAAGTCATACTCCCCCCAGACCCGCCTAAATTGTATTAGAATTTGGAACTACTAGGACGTTACCTTTATTGTGCGTGTTGTGGCAATTTAACCTACAAAAATGTGCATACAATGGGCTATTCAGAAATTAAAGGCACACCCCTAAAGAAGACATGGGATTCCCAAATTTTTCACCATTTTTTTGCTCTGGGAATTCCCAAAAAAATGGCCATTATTCTCACAACCCTAAAGAAGACATGGGAATTCCCAAATTCCCTTTTTAGGCTTGGGAATTCCCAAACATTTTGGCAAAAATTTGCATGTCTTCTTTAGGCTGAGTTCACATAGAAGTATACGGTATACGGTATTCGCTATACGAAATACGCTCATTCGATCAGGCTGAGTTCATATAGGGTATACTATGTGAACTCAGCCTGATCAATGAGCGTATTTCATATAGCGAATAGCGAGTATGTCAGTTTATCCATTTTCTTCGTCTTATCAAATGCTTGTAACTTTACTTCTTGAGGTCACATTGCATTCAATGAGGTGTCATAATGTGCAGAATTAGATAGTGCATCTATTAAAAAATGAATTTACCCACATATGGTTTAGGTTTTTAAAATTTTGACGGTATACACTGCACTAAAATCGAACATGCGCGATTCCCACTATACTATACTAAACGCAGGTATACGGCCTTTTCGAATAGCTCTTATGTGACCCGGTATTATGAAATTACCTTGCTCGATTTAATCTATACGCATGCACCTGCAAAACGTGCATCGTATACCCGAATAGTATACTTCTATGCGATCGTAGCCTTATGTGACCCGGTACTATGAAATTGCCTTGCTCGATTTAAGCTATACGCGTGAACCTGCAAAACGTGCACCGTATACCCGAATAGTATACTTCTATGTGATCGCAGCCTTAGGGACACTGGGAATTCCCATTTTTGTAAGCATTTTTTTTTTTTCAAAATGGGAATTCCCATTATTTCGGATATAATTTTGGTATGGGAATTCCCAAAACATTATGGTACAAATATACATGTCTTCTTTAGTCCCCTTTGCCTTTTTTAGGGTGCAAATTTTCCTCCAAAAGGGGTTATCATTATTCTGGAAACCCTATAGAAGACATGGGAATTCCCAAGAAAAGACACCTTTTTAGGAGTGGAAAGTCCACCAAATCGGCCATTGTTTTATTATTTTCAAAACCCTAAAGAAGACATGGGAATTCCCAAGAAAAATGTCCCCTTTTTTAGGAGTGGGAATTACCACCCCCGGTTATTATTCTTAAAACCCTATAAAGAAGACATAAGAATTCACAAGAAAAAGACCCCTTGTTTCTTTTTAGGAGTGGACATTCAGAATAGGGGATTCTCTAGAATAAAGAAACTATTCTTACAAATATCATAATATGGTGGATAAGTTAAATTTTGGTTCAAAAAGTACACAATTTTGTTCTTCTCTTATTTACCCCCATCAAAACTTCTTGTGTTAAAACCAATGTGCTAAGAACATTGTAGGCTTTCAAAAAATATCAAACTTCAATAATGAGTTATGTTGCCTTGCTGATGTGACATGTGGGTTTGTCACATTTATTAGGCCTTAAATAGCCCCCTCATTTGGCATCCTTGCTTGGAAAACTTTGTTCCTTAGCCTAATTTGCATGTCAATGTACTTCTGCTTTATGTTCGTTCAACCATGGAGGTATATTTATACCTCCATGGTTCAACCCTGGGCAGTCACCATCTCACCTCAGAGGAGTCAAGAAGTGAAAAAGTTTACCATATAAAGTATCTGGCCAGGGTAAGTTAACATTTCCTTTAATAATATTGTTTTTCATTAAGAAAGTTGATCAAGTGAAATAGCACTGTTTGATTCATGGTTTAGAGTAAATCAGTTAAAGTTTGGTTATTTTTACCACTATTTGTGTTATAATCTAAAACTTGGTGCTGAGTCATGTTGAAATCTGTTAGTATCAGATTTGTAAGATTTTTAGTGAAAAGTGTGCGCACGGTTTGTAAGTTAAAGATGATGATTTTGAATGCTAATTGCAAAATTAATCCAAATCATCAGATGCATTGTTTTGGAATAACAATGATTTTGTATTTTTTTGAGTTAATAACCATGATCAAACTATTACCACATGATCTTTCGTTAATTGTGTATGTTAATTGTGTATGAACTCGGCCTAGCGATTCATGAAAATAGGCCTAAAGTATGTTCACATGTGTTTTGTAACTTACAAAAGTTAAAGTTTCCGATGAAAGTTTTATATTATAAAAGATAGGCTAGTGCTATCTTTATATTATTTAGTGATGTTAACAAGGAATAAACA
The DNA here is from genome assembly GCF_039555335.1 of Amphiura filiformis. Lineage (NCBI taxonomy): Eukaryota > Metazoa > Echinodermata > Ophiuroidea > Amphilepidida > Amphiuridae > Amphiura > Amphiura filiformis. The sequence continues at coordinate 44,866,961 of NC_092641.1, forward strand.
TAAAGGTGCAGGATTGGTCTTTTTGAAAAATATCGTCACAAAATATCAAATATCGTCGATACTATCGTCTTAAAGCTATCATGACAGCGTCAAACAACAATCAAGTTTCATTTGATAATATCATGACAGCGTCAAACAACTATCAAGTCTTATTTGAATATATCTTGTGAGAATATCTTGTGAGCCTCTGCTTTAACAAGAAATATCATAGAAATATCGTCAGGTATATATCTAATTTCATGATATTTAGAAGATATATATCGTCCAACTATCGTCAGTCTCGATATGATATTTACATGATATAATTATATCGCCAAACTAACATTATATAGACAAATCTAGCTCACATGATATTTAAAAGATATGTATCGTCTAAATATCGTCAAAATATTACTACACTCTATTATGATATTTACATGATATATATCGCCAAAATATCATCTTTCTATAGATGCTGTAATTCACTTCAAAAATAATGGCGATATACGGTATCTGATATTTAGACAAATCTAGCGTCATGGTATTTAGAAGACATATATCGTCTAAATATCGCAACTTTCTATCTGATATTTACATGATAGGCCTATATATCGCCAAAATATCATTCAGTTTCTATATGATATTTTTATGATATACATGTATATCGCCAGTTAGACAAGTCTAGCTTCATCATGTTCATGATACTTAGCAGATATATATCCTCCAAATATCGTCAAAATATTGCTACTCTCTATATGATATTTACATGATATATATCGCCAAAGTATCATTTTTCTAGATGCTGTGATTCACTTCAAAAATAATGGTGATATATCTGATAGTTAGACAAGTCTAGCGTCATGATATTTAGAAGACATATATAGTCTAAATATCGCAACTTTCTATCTGATATTTACATGATAGGCCTATATATCGCCAAAATATCATTCAGTTTCTATATGATATTTTTATGATATATAATAATATAAAATAATAATAATATATATATCGCCAAACTATTATTATATCTGGTTTCCAAAATAAATAAATCTAACTCATGACATTTAGAAGATATGTATCGTCTAAATATCATCTAAATATCGCAACTTTCTGTCTGATATTTACATGATATAATATAGCCGAAATATCAGCTTTCTAGATGCTGTGATAGATTCATGATATTTAGAAGGTATATATCGTCCAAATATCATCAGTTTCTATATGATATTAACATGATATATATCACCAAAATATCACCTTTCTAGATGCTGTCATGCCTTTAAAAAATAATGACGATATATCTGATAGTTAGACAAGTCTAACGTCATGATATTTAGAAGATATATATATATATATATATATCGTCTAACTATATCGTCAACATATTGTTAGATTCTATGATATTTACATGGTATATATCGCTAAAATATCGTCTCTCTAGATGTTGCGATCTTACACGTCAAAATAATGGCGATATATCTGATAGTTAGAAAAGTCTAGCTTCATGATATTTAGAAGATATATATCGTCCAAATATCGTCAGTTTCAAAATGATATTTACATGATATATATCGCCAAAGAAATCTTTCTAGATGCTGTCATATGCCTTCACAAAATAGCAACGATATATCTGATAGTTACCGTCGTTTGATCTTTTCAGTTTCTGTTTCCGTATCCGTAATAGTTTGTGTAAGTCATTGTTATTCTGAAGTGGTAGTTCCCGGGGGGGGGGGTAGTTCCCCAGGTGTGACCAATCTTTTATTCTAGCCTTTTGTTAGTTACTGAAAATTTGAAGCTCGTGAATTTCAGTTTTCGTTTTGGTAAGTTATATTGATTTTTACATAAAACCTTGAGATGTGCGGTTGGGTGCTAATCTAGACAAAAGAAGAGTCTAAATTTTACGGTCCTAAATTCGCGGTAAATTGTACGGCTTCAATTGACTTATGTTTGGTGTATATGCACTTACGCCTAGACGTAAGTGGCTCGTAAAAATTGTCTTGCATTGAAATATATACTAACCATGTTGCCAAGTTATAAGCAAAATTCTTTGATATTGGCGATTAAACGAGCGTCTGAATTAGTCAATATCTCCCAATGAGGCGCGTACAAGTGGTGATTTGGTATTCATGTTTTATATTGAAATGCAATACAAAAGAATAGCATTGGAGCAAAGATAATGTATTCTATTCATTCGTACCAATGGCAAGCTAATCTGATAATTGGTTGGGCCTATATGTAAGGCTCGGGTTTATTTTAAATGTTTATTTTTGCAGGGCTTATTTTCAGTTATGGATCATTCGGATGAATTTCGCAAGGGAGGGGGATGGAGGGAGGGAGTGAGATACTTGAGACTGAACAAGTGAGAGTGGGAGGGGTGAGGAAGAAAGATAGGAGATGGAGAGACTGAAAGACTAGAAAGAGAAGAACTCGAGAGGAGAGAGTAGGGACTGGGGAGGGAGTGGGGACTGATGGGGGGGGGCAGGAGGAAGCAAAATAGGAAGATAAACATTGATACGAGGCAAGGGCGACACTGTGGCCATGCACAAGTGCATTGGGGTTCGACAGGCTCATAAGCGGACCTTTTGTGATTTTAGGGCTTATTTTCAACGTTTTTACAGAAAAAAGTGGACTTTGTCATTCGGATTGGCATGCATTTTGTCAAATTAATGTAAATCAATTTACCAATTTTGAAGACTTGAGGGCGCTAGATCATTAAAAACACTGGTGTTAACATAACCTTTTCTCTCCCGGGGTTATTGACATAGGCAATAGTACAAATTGCAAATGGTATTCAATGATGATTAAATAAATGTATTTACCCAATATGAATACAATAATTTAAACAGTTCAAACACCTTACTATTTTGTTCATGTGTGTGTTGCATCATTTTTACACCAATCATACATGTTAAGGTTATTAATTATTTTAAACTGTTGTGATTTGGTAGTTCACAGCATCTTACGAATGGTAGTGAGCTTTGGCAAAAACTGCATTGCTCAATTCATAGCGAGCGTGTAGAAGAATTAAAATATCACAGATATACTTTTATAGGTGCTGCGGTTCTTGAGTTACGTTGTTAAGAGGGCTGAAACAACAACACTTTTGTAAAACGTACATAACTCATTAACAACAATAAATTAAGCAAGTTTGCAAAGTATAAGATTTGTAGAATGAACTTTTGCAAAACATCAAGGTGTTAATTTTCAATAATATATTGATCTAGATAATAAAAATATAGATTTTTAGGTTGCTTCGACCAACAATACCTCGTCTACCCTTAAAATGACTAGTACACGCTCAAATCAACAACTATCAGTACACGCTCAAAATCAGCTACGCATACAGGGTGTATCAAAATGATTGGTACCCATCAGTATCCAGTGAGTACGGACAAGAATGCCACATCAAAATGCAGTATAGGATCCACCTTTTTGTAGATTTATGTCATAAAAAGCCATTAAACAATAAATTGTAGTCATTTCTAGAGGATCTAATGTTGAATTTGAAAGGAGAAGGTGTTTTATTAGACAACAAAGCTGCACACCCTGTACACTCTAAACAAAAAAATAGAACAATGTTGAGTAAAATGTGAGCAGAGCAACAAAATTGGTCAAATGATACTCAGTATTGTTTTAATTATTTTTATTAGTTTGTAACTTGCTTGTTCAGCCATAACTCGCAAATGCAAAATCGGAATCAACTGAAATTTTGGGAATAAGCTTTTTTGTGGATATCTACTGACAAATGTCATAAAAAGTGGATGCTAGGATCACGAAATCCTCCTTGAACATCCCCGTACATCCCGTTACACTTATTAAAATACCACATCAATCAAACATGTTAAAAATTACTCAATGTTAAGAAAAAACGGAACAGAGCAACGCAATATACCCCGGGGTTAATATATCAATGTAGACATAATATACGCAGGGTGTGTATGCATCGTTCTCAAACAATGCCAACACAAAGTTCTTCTATATACACTGATTGAGAAATGAGGAAGGGGCCGTACTTCCATATATTGGTACGTTTCATGTGCCTGTCAATAGACCCCTGTTTTTGAGGCAAACTCTGAACCCCATCAGCTCCATTCATCAGCTTCACACCCAATGACCCTCTTTTTTCATCAGCTAAAACCCAATGAACCTCTTTGTTAAACATGTTAAACATGTTAAAGAGATTTACAACAAATCTGCAAATTCCCAAAACATATTGTGGGATAGGCTTTTACGACGGGAATTCATAACAATTAGTGGGTTTTAGCGGGTTCGCCGTCGGACAAGTTTAGAACTGTCAAGCTTTCGTCAGGAGTAGCTCTGACTTCTTCAGGACGAAGTACCTAAGAATGAGACATGTAGACCACCCCTTGTCTACTGATGACTCTGAAAAGAGTCGTTCACTGAAGACTGCCCCTTGTCAACAGAGAACAAGCAGATCTCGCCTATCTGCTAATATAAAGGTTGTGGTGGCTCTGAAAAGAGCCGTGCACTGAAGACTGCCCTTATCTACAGAGAACTAGCAGATCTCGCCTATCTGCTAATACAAAGGTTTTGGTGGCTCTGAAAAGAGCCGTTTGCTGCACCCTTTATTTCTATTCTATTACCAGACAATAGTGCGATTTAAAGAGAAAATATCATTTTTTTGCAGAAATATTTTAAGTTGTTTACTTCAAGGTGGATCACGTACGTGTAAGTGACAGCGCGTATCGCGAAATAGTGCACGCGTCACCAAGCGTAATGCTGTGCGTAGAATGTGTTACGGCGCTAGACCCATTATTGCAGAATAATGGGCTCTCACGTGACGTGTTTTAACAAATCACAGTGCGCGATTTTGAATAATGGGTCGTAAGAGTAATAGAACCATCGGTGTTCCATTTTGTCTAGCTCATACGTAAATTAACTCTATTATGAACCACTGACCTCTTAAAGTACAACCCGATTTTTACAATCCTAGATTTATCAGTTATTATTGATTATGACTAAGACGATAATATTTCCTTTATCTCGTCTGATCTCGTCTGATCCAATTGATCTCGTACAATTACTCTTATCTTACATTTTGAATTGAAGTGAATGCCTGGATTTATGGTAATCTTATTAACCAAGGATATATAATAAACACTTCAGGAAGTAGCCTTGCGCTAAATTTTATATAACACTCGAAGACGTCTGTCTTCTTCAATAATAGGCTACGTCTGATCTTTTCTCATAAAAAGTGATAAAAAGAATGCTTGATCGGATCGGTATGATAATGCCGGAAGCATCATGATCTAAATTATCCTCAGACACTGAAATGACGAAAACACCACCAAATTTGGGCCTCTGGTCAGCCATTCAGAAAGAACCCATAATTTATTCAAGCAATGTTTTAAGAAAATTCCCTGGAATCAGCCAAATAATAATGATTTCTGGACAACTTTTTCACCCGAAGTAAATACCCGACCGAGCATCCCAACAATTACTGGGAAGCTAGTATACAAATATATACTGCCATGAGAGGTTCTGGTTAAAACTATGGGCCGAGGTGAGATCAATAGTACTATTTTCCTGAGGGGCGCAGCCCCGGAGGAAAATAGTATTAATTGATCTCAACGAGACCATAGTTTTAACCAGAACTTCGAATAAAGGCAGTATATATTTATTTTAGCTTCTATCCTGAGTAAACAGCACAACCAATTTAAGCAATATTTTGCCCTTCAAAAAAATCGAATAGGCTAATCACGCTTCATTACATTAATATATTCTTTGTTCATTGATTGGTTAAAAGAAAATTATTTGACGTTTGGACTATCCAGCTTCTATCCTGAGTAAACAGCACAACCAATTTAAGCAATATTTTGCCCTTCAAAAACAAATTGGTGCTCTCGGAGGCAAAAAAAAAAAAAAAAATCAGCCTGACCCAAACTCCCATGCCCCCCCCCCCTGAGAATCTAATAGTGCGTCCCTAATGAGCTCAAAGGTTGAATCTTCGATTAGCTTAAGTCGGTTAGTACACCCCGTTATCAGTTGTATTGTATCAGTTGTTAAATTGAACTGACATAATTACCGGGCAAAATTATACTATAATATTGCGAATTATAAATGAGGATACCGGTAATTGGTGAGCAATTTAATTTAATTTTGCCCTCAATTAGGCCTATTAGATCGAATTTCGTCTATTAAAATCCATTTTTTCTGCATTGAGTAATTTCATAACAATTTTGGACATTCAAAAGTCTTGAGTGTTTTGATGAAGATTTTAAACTTATTTAAAAAAAAAAAAAAAATAAGCTTAATTTCTTTCATAAAGTTGTTTTTATCAATATTTTAATGTTCGTTTTATTTGCATTTTTGAAGGTAGGTGCTCTTAAAGACATGTAATTCGGCCTTGTACATTATCTCATCTTATCATAATTTCATTAAAATCTTGATAAATAGGCCTACTCAGTGTAATGTAATAAATAAAAATATATTGGCGATAAAAAGAATACCCGAAGAGCGGTCGTCTTGAACACTCTTTGTCATCTTTCAATAACAAAATGTCTAGGAAAAGAAGCTAAATTGAGGAATTAACGACAATCTCGAAAGAAATTGCTTTTCGGGCCGTTGTTAATTCCTTCATTTTTTATTGAAAGATAAAGAAATAGTTATCAACAGTCATTCTGTCAACCAACATAATATAGACTACCTATTTTGGATAATAATATGCTTATAAGTAAAACAAGTTCGGCAAGTTTCCGTAAGAGCTAGCAACTAACCCCGGGCAACTAACCTACCGTATATCGTCTGAATATCGTCAAAATATTGCTACTCTCTATATGATATTTACATCATTGATGATATATATCGCCAAAGTATCATTTTTCTAGATGCTGTGATTCACTTCAAAAATAATATGGCAATATATCTGATATTTAGACAAATCTAGCGTCATGATATTTCAAGACACATCGTCTAAATATTGCTATTTTTTATCTGATATTTACATGATAGGCCTATATATCGCCAAAATATCATTCAGTTTCAAGGCCTATATGATATTTTTATGATATATATCGCCAAACTATTATTAGGGTAGCTGCAGGTAATATGGGACAGCAGGTAATATGGGACACCTGTTTTCATTTTAACAAAAAGTAGCTTAAAGATATGTATCGTCTAAATATCATCTAAATATCGCAACTTTCATGATATTTAGAAGGTATATATTGTCCAAATATCATCAGTTTCTATATATTAACATATGATATATTTCACCAAAATATCACCTTTCTAGATGTTGTCATGCCTTTAAAAAGTAATGGCGATATATCTAATAGTTACACAAGTCTAACGTCATGATATTTAGAAGATATATATATCGTATAACTATATCGTCAACATATTGCTAGATTCTATATGATATTTACATGATTTTTATCGCTAAAATATCTGTCATATGCCTTCACAAAATAGCAACGATATATCTGATAGTTAGACAAGTTAGTTTCATGATAGAATATACTTGTTTCACTTCATTGACCAAGGTTTTGCATGCATAAAAGCTAAACCTAATAATATATAATGTGAGGAATGAGCTCTATTCATCAAGTACCTAAACCTGAAACGTATTCCCCCATTACAAACGGAATTACAGATGAGAGCTTATTTAAGAAAGTTAAACTTAACATCTCCGAAAAAGGCACCCCACAATACTAAAATACACCAATCAATCATGTTCAACGACATCAGCCACGCCTATACATCAAAAAATAGTACAAACTGCAAATGGTACTCAATGTTGATTAAATATTTACTCAATATGAATACAATAATTTAAACAGTTCAAACACCTTACTATTTTGTTCATGTGTGTGTTCATAGTGTGTTGCATCATTTTTACACCAATCATACATGTTAAACGACTAGTATACGCTCAAATCAACAACTATCATAGTACACGATCAAAATCAGCTACGCCTAAATACAGGGTGTATCAAAATGATTGGTACCCATCAGTATCCAGTGAGTATGGACAAAGAATGCCACATCAAAATGCAGTAAAGGATCCACCTTTTTGTAGATTTATGTCATAAAAAGCCATTAAACAATAAATTGTAGTCATTTCTAGAGGATCTAATGTTGAATTTGAAAGAAGAAGGTGTTTTATTAGAGAAAAAAGCTGCACACCCTGTACACTCTAAGCAACAAAAAAATAGAACAATGTTGAGTAAAAATTGAGCAGAGCAACAAAATTAGTCAAATGATATTCAATATTGTTTTTATTTTTATTTATTACTTTGTAACTTGCTTGTTCAGCCCCTGTTCAGCATACCTCGAATCCGGGTTAAATACTCAACTGAACTTGGTATTCACACTGGGTACCAGACTATACTAGTAAAAGGTACATAGATCAGTCATGGTGTAGATTATAAAAAGCAACGTGAACAAATTGACATTGATCTACACATGTTCTGAAATACAAATTTACTAACTCGGTTAAAAGGGCATTTTGTGATCCACAGCCTCATTCCTCCACTTTTCTCCAAAAAAAGTTGAGATTTTTATACCAATGGAAACCTCTAGCTACATAATGTTTATGTAATTTCTTGCAGATTAATTCGTGTAGCAAAAGAATCATCAAATTTGAATTTCGTTATGGTATTCCAGAACGGAAATTACAACAGTGGTCTATGGAGCAGAAGTTATAATACACATAATCATGCATAACTCGCAAATGCAAAATCGGAATCAACTGAAATTTTGGGAATAAGCTTTTTTCGTGGATATGCAAATGTCATAAAAAGTGGATGCTAGGATACCGAAATCCTCCTTTAACATCCCTGTACACCCCACAACACTTATTAAAATACTACACCAATCAAACATGTTAAGAAAAAAGGGAACAGAGCAACGCAATATGCCCCCGGGTTTAATATATCAATGTAGACATAATAATACGCAGGGTGTGTATGCATCGTTCTCAAACAATGCCAACAAATATTTCTTCTATATACACTGATTGAGAAATGAGGGAGGGGGCACTTCCATATATTGGTACGTGTCATGTGCCTGTCAATAGACCCCTGTTTTTGAGGCAAACTCTATACTCTTTTTTCATCAGCTAAAACCATGTTAACAGTGGCGTAGATTTCTTTTTGACATTGGGGGGATGGAGTTGGGAAAAATTCTTGAAGTATAGTCAATCCAACACCTTTTGGCGACAGAATAAGTTTACGGTAGAATTGCGCTATTGAAGCTAAACTGATGAAATATGGTGTAGAAGTAGAATAAATGCGCGCGAAGCGCGCGAAAATTTGCACTTTTGGGGCTAACATGTGCAAATATGAGGTTAATTTGGTCAGAAACCCATTATCAGGCGTCAACATTGGGGGGGGGGGGGGGATGACAAGCTACTTTGTCTTATCTAAATATCGCCATCTAAATCTAACTAGACGATATGTATCGTTTGTCTAACTATCAGATATATCAGTCGCCGATATTCATAAAATTTCTATGTATTTGTCTTATCTAAATTTCGCCATCTAAATCTAACTAGACGATATGTATCGTTTGTCTAACTATCAGATATATCGCCGATATTTTATAAAATTTCCAAGTTCCTATTGTGTCTTATCTAAATATCGCCATCTAAACCTAACTAGACGATATGTATCGTTTGTCTAACTATCAGATATATCGTCGATATTTCATACAATTTCCAAGTTGCTACTTCGTCTAACTATCGTTCTCAAAATCTAGCTAGACGATATCTATCAGTTGTCTAACTATCAGATATATCGCCGATATTTCATAAAATTTCCAAGTTCCTATATACTTCGTCTAACTATCGTTCCCAAAATCTAGCTAGACGATATCTATCATTTGTCTAACTATCAGATATATCACCGATATTTTATAAAATTTCCAAGTTCCTACTTTGTCTTTTCTAAATATCGCCACCTAAATCTAACTAGACGATATGTATCGTTTGTCTAACTATCAGATATATCGTCGATATTTCAAAAACGTTTCCAAGTTGCTACTTTGTCTAACTATCGTTCTAAAAATCTAGCTAGACGATATCTATCAGTTGTCTAACTATCAGATATATCGCCGATATTTTATAAAATTTCCAAGTTCCTACTTTGTCTTATCTAAATATCGCCATCTAAATCTAACTAGACGATATGTATCGTTTGTCTATCAGATATCGTCAATATTTCATAAAATTTAGAAAAGACAATTTAAAAAAATTAAATTAAAAAAAAAGTTGCTATCGTTCTCAAAATATCTAAATATCGCCATATAAATCTAGCTAGACGATATGTATCGTTTGTCTAACTATCGCATATGTCTAAATATCACAAAATATCGTGGCACTATCAAAAATATCTTAATTTCTCCCTATCTATTAGTACGTAAAATATCATTCACCCAACCAAAACGACCAATCCTGCACTTTCCTCGAAGTAAACATAGAATCTAGGTGTGGCATCACTGAGGAGCTGGCAATAGTAGTTCCAGATCTTTCACCCAAATCATGCCAAATTAGGTGTATTATTGTTTTATGTAAGTTGTTCGAATTAGCATGTTAAACCAGTTGTTTACCCTCATTATTATGTTCCCAAATACTGAATTGGGCCTGAAACCAACGAACCGTAGCCTAAAATACACCCAGACCAGCAGATCTTCTGAGTAAGATAAATTAGCATAATAGGTTTATTATGTCAAGATTTAGGAATTTTTAGCCTTTACAATTTGATCATTCTTGTGCAAACGTTGGCCAACTCTTTTCTTAGGATTTGCATAATAACATGCATAATGCTACCTGTAGTTCGTATAGGCAGAAACCAAGTGACCTTACTCATTAATTTGGAAAGTAAAAATAGAAATGTAAAATAATATAACAACTTATTTTTATTGTATTATTTTTGTTAGGTATTTCAGTAGATTTGTTTTAGGATGTTAAGATTCCGTATCAAACCCTAAACATTCGGTGCTGAGTAAGCAGGCCTCGAAATAAGAACAATTTATTTAACCAGTCTAAATTGATTTGTTTTTGTAAAATCAAAGATCATGATGTTGTGTCATCATGGTATAGTTTGAGTTGTTTGAGATAGATAGTTGTGATTTAAGATTGAGATAATATTGAACCTTAATTGAGGTTTTTGTGATGTTTGTAAATAATAATACTAATGCACCCAAGTGGAATTATGTATTATAATAGACTGTGATTGATTGTATGATAGCATATTAAAGGATAATACGTTCATTAGGCTTTACACCCAATTGGTCATATTGATAGTTTTGTTTGATGAATGAAGTTCAATGTGCAAGGTATGGTACCAGTAAATAGTAGTATTTTAATTTGTCATCAAAACATGTTCATTTAATATGATTATGTATATTAAAATCCATTTAGGCCTACAAAGTTTCTTATACAATCCGTACTTGTATTTATAAAGTTTTAAGCCGATATTGTTGCTGTATTCAAATGTAGTTATTCCAATAAAACAATGAATACCTGTAACAGAATTCAACCTTTTCAACTTCCATTTAAATTAAGATATTTTCAGAGAGAATCCTTTTTGTAATTTATCATAAACATATGATAGAGATTAATTGAAGATGAGTAAGCTAATGTTCCGATTGTGCTCTATTGTGTTGTATTTGATTTCTTGTAAATAAAGACGTTTGATGCTTGTATTTAGAATACCGTAGTGTATTAACCGATTCGGCGATTGATATTTTCTGTATTCCTACTAGGTCTATATGAAACTGAAGACAATTGTGATAGTGATAATTAGTAGGCTTTGTAATGTATGAATTTGGAAATATCATGTTAATTAATATCAATAATTGCTTGTTTGTCAGAATGTTACAATTATTTGATTATTATGTTAATTCATGTTGTAATCAATAATTATCGCTTGATTTAGAATATTGGACATTATTATTGTTGATTTATGTAAAGTGGTTATCGAGTTACATAACGTTCATTTATATATTCCTTTTTATATTCTAAACCGAAATGTCGTTTTTTAGTATTTTTCGTGCATTTATAGGCTTAAGGTTATCCTTACTGTATAATGAATTATATACATTTTGTATACATATGTATTGTTAAGGGATCTAAAATGAGCGTTTATTGCGTTTTTTTTGTGGCACATGAGAGCACCTCAGACCTATTGTATTCTGAATACGTAGAAGCATGTCTTTCTGATATCAAATAATTTTCATTTTTGAAAATCACAATATATTACAAATTTTATGACAAATTATAAAAATTTGATATTTTTCAAATATTTGATATATAACATTCCTCGAAGTAAATTATATAAATCTAATGATATATTCTTAAAGTGTATGTGGCAGGGAGGAAAAGCCGACGGTCAATTGAAAATTTTGACCTTTTATATTGAAGATATGGATTTTTTCCCAAAAAGACCTAATTTGTTTTGGTGTTTTGGGGAAAAATCCATATCTCAATACGAAAGGTCAAATTTTCATATGGACGGATTTTCATTCGAGCTACATACACTTTATGTACATATCACTAGATTTATAGAGTTTACTTTTGAGATTGTTAAATATCAAAATTATCAATTTTTAATGATTTGCCATAAAATGTGTATTAAATTGCGAATTTCAAAAATTCAAAATTATTTGATATCAGAATGACATTCTTCGTATTCAGAATGCAATTCGATATGTCTGATGTGCTCTCATAATGTCCCACAAAAATACTGTCCAAACGTTCATACCCCAGCCCTTAAGTTTGTTAAGTATTTGCTTTGTATCACTATACGACTTTGAATTACATTGTAGGCTTTCAAAAAAATCAAACTTCAATAATGAGTTATGTTGCCTTGCTGAAATACAGCACATATCCTGGAAATCGGGATCTGTGGATACAGTGTGTTCAAAAACCATACGTAATTTTAATATATTTTATGACTTTCTCAATCAAAACTATCTAACCAACCATCTTCATTCAAATGTGCATGAAATGGTATGTAAGATTTGGAATTCCAACCAAATTTAACATTGTGTGAGCACATGCTCAACTGGACAAATATCCACATTGACATCAAAATTGCTGATGAGCATGTTTTCAAAAGTTGTGAGCCGATTGAGGGAAATATTTTTTTTCAAGTATTAAAGCTAACGATTAAAGTTGTGGGTTGTGAGTTGACAGTTCTAAACTTGTCCGACGGCGAACCCGCTAAAATCCCACTAATTGCTAACGATTAAAGGTTTCTTTTCTTGCTTCAAATCTACATTTCCTTAAAATGACTGAGATGTAGGTAGTCAAAGAATATGAGGAAAAAGTGTGCCTATACATGTATATGGACAAGGTTAACATTTTGTCATTAAAGTGCCATTTGTTCAAAATCCGTAGAATATAATTATGTTAATATTATATTATTGACCAATTTGGTATTTCTACAAAGCCTTATAATTGTTTTCAAAGTGAAGGCATTTTCACTCTAATAGTATCTAATTAATTACCCATGAATTGCCCTTATTTATAATATGATGAGAACAAAATATTTTAGAATTTTCAGGCAGGTATATTTTTTCAATTATTTTCTTTAATTTGAAGAACTGAGAAAGGCCACTGCTGTCATCAAACAAGACTTGTGTCATCAACCATATTTCTCTATTTTAGGTGTGGTATGGCTCTGAAGGGCCAAGACAAATATTGGAAACTTGAAAACTAATTTTCCATGATCTGTGGGGCACTCTTGACATTTTGTGAAAAATTGTTTAAGCTTTAGCATCCATAGCACTACGTCGGGTAGGGACAGGCATCTGCTATCTACTGAAGATAGCAACATTCACATAATTAATTCTGATTGGTGTGTGTGTGCTTATGTGCACAGTGCACACAGTGATTTTCTTCACTTGTTCCATTGTACTTTTGTATTGTTTACCTGACACTGCTATGGGTTCTGGAATTGGTCATATTTAGCCATCAAACTTTACCTATTTTCATTTTGTTGTTCAGTTTAGCATGTCTGCATGCTTAGTACACATTATGTTAGTATACCTTGCACTATTTCTTTCCAATTCTGAAAACCTGAATGGCTACACATGGAATGCCCAATCTATTAACATGATTAAAAGCTGCCAATGTTTGTGATTTTATTATGAGTCAAAAGTCATGTACTAGAGGCATAGCTATTAAAGCAGACATTAAAGGGGTGTTTCGTGATCCACAGCCTCATCCACAGCCTTATACCACTGGAAACCTCTGGCTACATAATGTTTATGTACATGGACTCACATATTTCAATCAGACAAAAATCTATATCCAATAGCGTTACCTTAAAGCTAGTATTATAAGTGTCTCCTTAACTAATAGCAAAAGGTGCCCACTGGTATCTTGGAGGCATTGTCTTTTTTAAAGACATTTATTGTTTATTTTTTAGCCCAAATATTTCTCATGATGTTGATATACATATGAATTGTAATATCACAATTTACTAATATATAATAAAGAAGCGGCTGATTTTATCCATATGTTTAAAAACCATTAAATTTGTAATACTTGATTCAGTGGTTTTTTTCTGAGAACAACAACAGTATACGTTCTGTGCATTGAGCGTGTTTACAGTCCATTCTCTCAAAGCGGGCACATTTCATTTCATGACGTCAAACCCATGATGTGCACTGGCTTTAAATTGTTATTGTTTAGATTTTTTCAAAATATAGGGAACAGATAATGAACTATTCCAGTTGACATCCATATACCCCCTAATATCAATGTCAACACAACATTAATTTTCCATACAGGGAGCATAGCAGGGAGTGTGAATTTCAATGGTGTTACCTAAATGAGTGACCCATAAGCGTACTCCTCTGTGTGGGAGATTAAGGTCATGTCGTCCATAGGGGGTGCGTGGATTTCAACCAGAATAGCCCAGTTGTTACTCATCCCATGTAGATAAATAGAAATAATTGATGCGTTTTACGCTTACTCTTCCGTTCCAGATTTATTCTCTGCTTTTCTGCATTAAACATCTGTGTGACGTCATAGTGATCCTAGGTAAGTTGATCAATAATATTATTTATTATTCGTAGCATCAGGCTATTTAATCAAAATAATTAGCATCGGCAGTGATGCACTGAAAAATAATTTAAAATCTTCACAGGCTCCGAGTCTGAGATATACCAACATGATCTTAACGACGGTAAAAAATTATTACGCCATTAGGGGTAACAAGAAGACACTGTTCATGGATCAGGTGCGGTAATCCCGGGCGGTAATTTTGTTCTAACATAGACCCTGATCTTACCTACTCTAATCATCCTGATCTCTAGAGCCTCCTTGACCCAACGTTTATATCTGTCTAGCTCCGTGCCTCTGACCTCTGCTTCCCCCGACCTTCCTGCGACATGATCAGTGATAGACGATTTGTGGATGGTTGTAAGCGAAGTTCTTTCCTTGAGAGCACCTCAGACCTATCGAATATTTCTGAATACGAAGCATGTCTTTCTGATATCAAATAATTTTCATTTTTGAAAATCACAATATAATACAAATTTTATGACAAATTATAAAAATTTGATATTTTTCGAATTCTTGATATATAACAGTCCTCGAAGTAAATTATATAAATCTAATGATATATTCTTAAAGTGTATGTAGCAGGGAGGAAAAGCCGACGGTCACTTGAAAATTTTGACCTTTCATATTGAAGATATGGATTTTTTCCCAAAAGACCTACTTTTTTTTGGTGTTTTGGGAAAAAATCCATATCTCCAATACGAAAGGTCAAAATTTTCAATTGATCGTCGGCTTTTCAACCCACCTACATACACTTTAAGTATAAATCATCAGATTTATAAAGTTTACTTCAAGTACTGTTAAATATCAAAAATATCAATTTTTAATGATTTGCCATAAAATGTGTATTAAATTGCGAATTTCAAAATTCAAAATTATTTGATATCAGAATGACATTCTTCGTATTCAGAATGCAATTCGATATGTCTGACGTGCTTTAATGTCCCAAAATAAATACTGTCCAAACGTTCATACCCCAGCCCTTAAGTTTGTTAAATATTTGCTTTGTATCACTATACGACTTTGAATTACATTGTAGGCTTTCAAAAAAAAATCAAACTTCAATAATGAGTTATGTTGCCTTGCTGAAATACAGCACATATCCTGGAAATCGGGATCTGTGGATACAGTGTGTTCAAAAACCATACGTAATTTTAATATATTTTATGACCTTCTCAATCAAAACTATCTAACCAACCATCTTCATACAAATGTGCATGAAATGGTATGTAAGATTTGGAATTCCAACCAAATTTAACATTGTGTGAGCACATGCTCAACTGGACAAATATCCACATTGACATCAAAATTGCTGATGAGCATGTCTTCAAAAGTTGTGAGCCGATTGAGGGGAAATATTTTTTTTTTCAAGTATTAAAGCTAACGATTAAAGTTGTGGGTTGTGAGTTGACAGTTCTAAACTTGTCCGACGGCGAACCCGCTAAAATCCCACTAATTGCTAACGATTAAAGGTTTCTTTTCTTGCTTCAAATCTACATTTCCTTAAAATGACTGAGATGTAGGTAGTCAAAGAATATGAGGAAAAAGTGTGCCTATACATGTATATGGACAAGGTTAACATTTTGTCATTAAAGTGCCATTTGTTCAAAATCCGTAGAATATAATTATGTTAATATTATATTATTGACCAATTTGGTATTTCTACAAAGCCTTATAATTGTTTTCAAAGTGAAGGCATTTTCACTCTAATAGTATCTAATTAATTACCCATGAATTGCCCTTATTTATAATATGATGAGAACAAAATATTTTAGAATTTTCAGGCAGGTATATTTTTTCAATTATTTTCTTTAATTTGAAGAACTGAGAAAGGCCACTGCTGTCATCAAACAAGACTTGTGTCATCAACCATATTTCTCTATTTTAGGTGTGGTATCTGGTATGGCTCTGAAGGGCCAAGACAAATATTGGAAACTTGAAAACTAATTTTCCATGATCTGCGGGGCACTCTTGACATTTTGTGGAAAATTGTTTAAGCTTTAGCATCCATAGCACTAGCGTTGGGTAGGGACAGGCATCTGCTATCTACTGAAGATAGCAACATTCACATAATTAATTCTGATTGGTGTGTGTGTGCTTATGTGCACAGTGCACACAGTGATTTTCTTCACTTGTTCCATTGTACTTTTGTATTGTTTACCTGACACTGCTATGGGTTCTGGAATTGGTCATATTTAGCAATCAAACTTTACCTATTTTTATTTTGTTGTTCAGTTTAGCATGTCTGCATGCTTAGTACACATTATGTTAGTATACCTTGCACTATTTCTTTCCAATTCTGAAAACCTGAATGGCTACACATGGAATGCCCAATCTATTAACATGATTAAAAGCTGCCAATGTTTGTGATTTTATTATGAGTCAAAAGTCATGTACTAGAGGCATAGCTATTAAAGCAGACATTAAAGGGGTGTTTCGTGATCCACAGCCTCATCCACAGCCTTATACCACTGGAAACCTCTGGCTACATAATGTTTATGTACATGGACTCACATATTTCAATCAGACAAAAATCTATATCCAATAGCGTTACCTTAAAGCTAGTATTATAAGTGTCTCCTTAACTAATAGCAAAAGGTGCCCACTGGTATCTTGGAGGCATTGTCTTTTTTAAAGACATTTATTGTTTATTTTTTAGCCCAAATATTTCTCATGATGTTGATATACATATGAATTGTAATATCACAATTTACTAATATATAATAAAGAAGCGGCTGATTTTATCCATATGTTTAAAAACCATTAAATTTGTAATACTTGATTCAGTGGTTTTTTTCTGAGAACAACAACAGTATACGTTCTGTGCATTGAGCGTGTTTACAGTCCATTCTCTCAAAGCGGGCACATTTCATTTCATGACGTCAAACCCATGATGTGCACTGGCTTTAAATTGTTATTGTTTAGATTTTTTCAAAATATAGGGAACAGATAATGAACTATTCCAGTTGACATCCATATACCCCCTAATATCAACGTCAACACAACATTAATTTTCCATACAGGGAGCATAGCAGGGAGTGTGAATTTCAATGGTGTTACCTAAATGAGTGACCCATAAGCGTACTCCCTCTGTGTGGGAGATTAAGGTCATGTCGTCCATAGGGGGTGCTTGGATTTCAACCAGAATAGCCCATTTTTTACTCATCCCATGTAGATAAATAGAAATAATTGATGCGTTTTACGCTTATTCTTTCGTTCCAGATTTATTCTCTGCTTTTCTGCATTAAACATCTGTGTGACGTCATAGTGATCCTAGGTAAGTTGATCAATAATATTATTTATTATTCGTAGCATCAGGCTATTTAATCAAAATAATTAGCATCGGCAGTGATGCACTGAAAAATAATTTGAAAATCTTCACAGGCTCCGAGTCTGAGATATACCAACATGATCTTAACGACGGTAAAAAATTATTACGCCATTAGGGGTAACAAGAAGACACTGTTCATGGATCAGGTGCGGTAATCCCGGGCAGTAATTTTGTTCTAACATAGACCCTGATCTTACCTACTCTAATCATCCTGATCTCTAGAGCCTCCTTGACCCAACGTTTATATCTGTCTAGCTCCGTGCCTCTGACCTCTGCTTCCCCCGACCTTCCTGCGACATGATCAGTGATAGACGATTTGTGGATGGTTGTAAGCGAAGTTCTTTCCTTGAGAGCACCTCAGACCTATCGAATTGTATTCTGAATACGAAGCATGTCTTTCTGATATCAAATAATTTTCATTTTTTGAAAATCACAATATAATACAAATTTTATGACAAATTATAAAAATTTGATATTTTTCGAATTCTTGATATATAACAGTCCTCGAAGTAAATTATATAAATCTAATGATATATTCTTAAAGTGTATGTAGCAGGGAGGAAAAGCCGAAGGTCACTTGAAAATTTTGACCTTTCATATTGAAGATATGGATTTTTTTCCCAAAAAGACCTAATTTTTTTTGGTGTTTTGGGAAAAAAATCCATATCTCCAATACGAAAGGTCAAAATTTTCAATTGATCGTCGGCTTTTCAACCCACCTACATACACTTTAAGTATAAATCATCAGATTTATAAAGTTTACTTCAAGTACTGTTAAATATCAAAAATATCAATTTTAATGATTTGCCATAAAATGTGTATTAAATTGCAAATTTCAAAAATTCAAAATTATTTGATATCAGAATGACATTCTTCGTATTCAGAATGCAATTCGATATGTCTGATGCTTTAATGTCCCAAAATAAATACTGTCCAAACGTTCATACCCCAGCCCTTAAGTTTGTTAAATATTTGCTTTGTATCACTATACGACTTTGAATTACATTGTAGGCTTTCAAAAAAAAAAAAAATCAAACTTCAATAATGAGTTATGTTGCCTTGCTGAAATACAGCACATATCCTGGAAATCGGGATCTGTGGATACAGTGTGTTCAAAAACCATACGTAATTTTAATATATTTTATGACTTTCTCAATCAAAACTATCTAACCAACCATCTTCATACAAATGTGCATGAAATGGTATGTAAGATTTGGAATTCCAACCAAATTTAACATTGTGTGAGCACATGCTCAACTGGACAAATATCCACATTGACATCAAAATTGCTGATGAGCATGTCTTCAAAAGTTGTGAGCCGATTGAGGGAAATATTTTTTTTCAAGTATTAAAGCTAACGATTAAAGTTGTGGGTTGTGAGTTGACAGTTCTAAACTTGTCCGACGGCGAACCCGCTAAAATCCCACTAATTGCTAACGATTAAAGGTTTCTTTTCTTGCTTCAAATCTACATTTCCTTAAAATGACTGAGATGTAGGTAGTCAAAGAATATGAGGAAAAAGTGTGCCTATACATGTATATGGACAAGGTTAACATTTTGTCATTAAAGTGCCATTTGTTCAAAATCCGTAGAATATAATTATGTTAATATTATATTATTGACCAATTTGGTATTTCTACAAAGCCTTATAATTGTTTTCAAAGTGAAGGCATTTTCACTCTAATAGTATCTAATTAATTACCCATGAATTGCCCTTATTTATAATATGATGAGAACAAAATATTTTAGAATTTTCAGGCAGGTATATTTTTTCAATTATTTTCTTTAATTTGAAGAACTGAGAAAGGCCACTGCTGTCATCAAACAAGACTTGTGTCATCAACCATATTTCTCTATTTTAGGTGTGGTATGGCTCTGAAGGGCCAAGACAAATATTGGAAACTTGAAAACTAATTTTCCATGATCTGTGGGGCACTCTTGACATTTTGTGAAAAATTGTTTAAGCTTTAGCATCCATAGCACTAGCGTTGGGTAGGGACAGGCATCTGCTATCTACTGAAGATAGCAACATTCACATAATTAATTCTGATTGGTGTGTGTGTGCTTATGTGCACAGTGCACACAGTGATTTTCTTCACTTGTTCCATTGTACTTTTGTATTGTTTACCTGACACTGCTATGGGTTCTGGAATTGGTCATATTTAGCCATCAAACTTTACCTATTTTTATTTTGTTGTTCAGTTTAGCATGTCTGCATGCTTAGTACACATTATGTTAGTATACCTTGCACTATTTCTTTCCAATTCTGAAAACCTGAATGGCTACACATGGAATGCCCAATCTATTAACATGATTAAAAGCTGCCAATGTTTGTGATTTTATTATGAGTCAAAAGTCATGTACTAGAGGCATAGCTATTAAAGCAGACATTAAAGGGGTGTTTCGTGATCCACAGCCTCATCCACAGCCTTATACCACTGGAAACCTCTGGCTACATAATGTTTATGTACATGGACTCACATATTTCAATCAGACAAAAATCTATATCCAATAGCGTTACCTTAAAGCTAGTATTATAAGTGTCTCCTTAACTAATAGCAAAAGGTGCCCACTGGTATCTTGGAGGCATTGTCTTTTTTTTAAAGACAGTTATTGTTTATTTTTTAGCCCAATTATTTCTCATGATGTTGATATACATATGAATTGTAATATCACAATTTACTAATATATAATAAAGAAGCGGCTGATTTTATCCATATGTTTAAAAACCATTAAATTTGTAATACTTGATTCAGTGTTTTTTTTCTGAGAACAACAACAGTATACGTTCTGTGCATTGAGCGTGTTTACAGTCCATTCTCTCAAAGCGGGCACATTTCATTTCATGACGTCAAACCCATGATGTGCACTGGCTGTAAATTGTTATTGTTTAGATTTTTTCAAAATATAGGGAACAGATAATGAACTATTCCAGTTGACATCCATATACCCCCTAATATCAACGTCAACACAACATTAATTTTCCATACAGGGAGCATAGCAGGGAGTGTGAATTTCAATGGTGTTACCTAAATGAGTGACCCATAAGCGTACTCCCTCTGTGTGGGAGATTAAGGTCATGTCGTCCATAGGGGGTGCTTGGATTTCAACCAGAATAGCCCATTTTTTACTCATCCCATGTAGATAAATAGAAATAATAATTGATGCGTTTTACGCTTATTCTTTCGTTCCAGATTTATTCTCTGCTTTTCTGCATTAAACATCTGTGTGACGTCATAGTGATCCTAGGTAAGTTGATCAATAATATTATTTATTATTCGTAGCATCAGGCTATTTAATCAAAATAATTAGCATCGGCAGTGATGCACTGAAAAATAATTTGAAAATCTTCACAGGCTCCGAGTCTGAGATATACCAACATGATCTTAACGACGGTAAAAATTATTACGCCATTAGGGACACTTCGGCGGTAATCCCGGCGGTAATTTTGTTCCTGATCTCTAGAGCCTCCTTGACCCAACGTTTATATCTGTCTAGCTCCGTGCCTCTGACCTCTGCTTCCCCCGACCTTCCTGCGACATGATCAGTGATAGACGATTTGTGGATGGTTGTAAGCGAAGTTCTTTCCTTTTTGCTCCGGTGACTGTTTTTCCAGCCATGGCTTAATTCTGAATTGGCACTTAATTTGGGTGTACTTTGTCTTGGGTTCAATCTCTATCATGGAAAGTTTGCTATATCTTTCTAAATATAATGATTGTTTGTTCTAGATTTGTGTTTTAGCGTTTCATATTTGAAAGAACTAATGATTAATTGCAACATTTCGAAACTACAAACCCAAACTGGGTGCTATGATGTACAAGATTGGGCTACGAGTATGCATTTTACCAAGTTAGCAATAAGTATTTCCTTCATGTTGCCAATGCATAACTTTCTTTATTATACTCAAAAACGGATTTTATTATACATGTACTAGAAAGTTGTTTACGTGCATATAGGCTCCTTCACAGCCGGTTTCTGTTGTGTATGTTTACAACTGAGCCACATACAGACTGGGTTGCCGGGACTACCAGACAAAGAATCTGTTTTTTGACTATAACAATGTAATAAGGTCTGGATTTGGCTTATCATTTTTACTGATAAGATGGCTAATTGAAAATAAACACTTATTTTGTAAACAGATAATGCTCTGTGGTTATTTATGGATGGAAACTTAGGAAATTGCTATTAATGAAATAATTAATATATTAAACATACATTTTGCTTTGTTAACGATGAAAATCCATTCACAAATAAGGTTTTTAGGAACCATTCGACATTATACATTTTGAACAATTTTGCTCTTTGAAAAAGGATACAATTGCACCCCTGCTGATCCGACTACTGATAAGCTGTCAACAAGCATTGACAAGTAAAGTGTGACCACTAATTAAACAATAATAATGAGCATTATCTGACCATTCCCTGATCTGGCCAGAGCTGGGTATGAATAGTGCAGGTGCCTACTACCAACACTAATTGATGCTGGGAGTGACACCAGTCGTCGGGGGGGGGGGGGGGGATACCAGAAATTGGGGTAGATAGTGGCTTTGGTTTTATACATTTTTGGTACATGTAGAGCAACCGGGAATCCCTGGGAGTGAGTAATCAGTCTTTTTGATTAGGCCAATGAAAGTCGATTTTGAGTTTCCCGTCACCGCCCTCACTTCATTTTCTGACCCTCACTTGAACTCATTATTGTGACTATTTTTAATATACTTTTGAATCTCATTAGGGCTAAACATCCTTCTTCAAGTGAATAAGTGGCAAATAACAACATATTTTACATACGTGTCATCATATAATGAAAGGCAGAAAAATAATGAATAATGAAAAAGTTACCTCACTTGTTTTCAGAAATTATGTGACGGGAAACTCAAAATTGACTGTTAGTGGCCTTATAATGTGATTGTAACTACCAGTAAACTATACATTACGAATAGATATATCTAAAATTAATTACCATGCTTTTAATGGATTTAATACTAAATATTGGTAAATAGTAAAACACAGAAAAGGTAAAAGGACAGAAATTTGGAGTTTATATGAATAAAAGATTTGAGAGGAATTCGAAGGAGTTAGATTGTTATGGACATGGTGGGTTTAAGCGGAAAATGTTGAAGGTCAGGTCAAGGTCATCCGAGGTGAATGTGACGTATAGTTTTGTACTTATTGTTTTCAGTTTGCCAACAATATTATGTATTTATTTACTTTGAAAAATATATAAAAATAAAATCTATTTAGTTAACTACCGAAATTTCACATAATTTACAAAATATGATGAATGTCTGATTTACACAACTCGATTTTAAATTGGTATTTCTTCAAACCCGATTTTCTCGAAAAGTTGTTTATTCACGGTGCCTCACTATACGCCACTATTGAATACAGCCGACGAATTAACCATTTTAAAAACTTTTTGAAGGTTAAGTGACGAATAGATCCCTTAAAGAGGGCCACAAATATGACTCTAAGATTTTTATTGGCACGTCCCTAAATTTAAAATGTTCCCATTCAAAATTTTTGTGGTAAAGTAAAATGATAGGAACTCTTACGGCTCCAAATTTAGTGTCAATAACATTATTTACTTTTTGAGATATAAGCAAAACAAAAACAGAAATGATTTTTTTTTCAACTTTTCAAATACAATGCTGGTGAAAATATGTTGGGACACGTATGTAAAACCCACACTATATTATGTCATTTTCCCCTTATTGTTAACATGATGAAATGGAGGATTCTTTGGTATCAAGCCTAAGGGACGCACCATTAGATTCTCGGGGGGGCATGGGAGTTTGGGTCAGGCAGAATTTTTTCCGCCTCCGAAGGCAGAATTTTTTTTCGCTGCCTTCGGTTTTTTATTTTTCAATTTTAATGTATACTTTTATACAAAGTTGGGTGGGGGAGGCAAAATCAGTGAGGCAAAATCTTTTTTTTTCGTCTCACTAGTGGGCGAAGTTTTTTTATTCGTCTCACTAGTGGGCGAAGTTTTTTTTTCCAAAAAACTCCCATGCTCCCCCTGGAAATCTAATGGTGCACCCCTAAACAGTTTCCTAACACTCCAACCCTCCCTCATTCCGTACCAATCAATGTTGGGTGCCACTAGGCGTGCGTGACCAAAAAAGTAGGATTCACCATTGATCGGGGGAGTGGGAGCTTAGTTATATCACCCTATTTATAGCTAGTTTTGTTTTGTATTAACAGATAATGGCCGCACCGGACAAGACCTGTTTTGTTATTCTCATTTTGGTGTTTTTACCGTTGTTAACCATGGCCGGGCCTGTAGAAGAAAAGGGACTGGACGATATGCGTGATATTCACCTGAGAGAGGTTCTTGAAGAACATGAAGAACGAGGATGGGCAGTAGACAATCAATATGGTGGTATGACTACAAGAAATGGAAAAACGTGTGTATCGGGCAGTGGTTATGGACGTGGGTGTTGGTACCATGGGGAGTCGTATATTTGGTGTTACACTACTGATCCTTACACTAGATGGGAATCGTGTTGTAAAAACGAGTGTAAAACGTATGGTAAAGGTTTTGGGATTACGTGGTATGAATGCGATAACGGGGATGGCACCACCATCAACTGTAATCAGTAGTGATTCGCACATGATCAAAACATCAAGGTGTTAATTTTCAATAATATATTGATCTAGATAATGGAAATTGATTTTTAGGTTGCTTCGACCAACAATACCTCGTCTACCCTTAATTGGAAATCTTTGCATTTTGCTTCACATTAATATTTTACCCTTCACGTCAATACTATTATAGACAGAAGGAGCACATTCCAAATTACAAATTTGCAAAAAAATACACAATATGGCGTTCCAAGAAGATACATAAATGAGTTGTAGAGATGTAACTTTTAATGTTAAATATAAATCAAGAATGTAAAATGGATATTCGCTTTGGAAGTGATGATGTAACAGGATTAATTACCATAGCAATAGATAAATAAAATAGATCACCCTGCAGTACGACAGCAACTTCGTGACCTCTTTTGTTCGACAGAAAATTTACGGGTTACGTAACACAATGTTGAAATTTTAGCCGGCAAACGCTTTTTATCAAAATAGCTCCAGAAATGGAAGACACTGGTCGTATATTGCTCCATTTATGTACCCTGACCACAGATAAGATATCAAACATTTGTGTAAAGCAACAAATAACGTGTAAAAGTTGAATTAAATGGAAAAAAAGAAGCCTGAACATGTCCAAAGTAGCTCGGAAAATGAGAAAAATTGCATGTCACGAACACAAAATGTTCATATCATCAAGCAAGAAAAAGCGCCGGAATCAAAAATGGGTGTCATGTTATATATAGAATAACTAAAGTTAGCTTGCCTGAAAATTTCATGATTTTTGGTTGGGGTATATTTCTAGTCGCATATTGAGCATGTTGAAATGTTTATCTTTGTGCGTGACTACTGCCACGCCATATATTGTACGGCCGATGTTTTTCCTGCAAAGAAACTTTCATTGTTTTTATATTGATCATGTTGAACTTGGTATTTGCTATAATGAGTATAATGGCCTGTAAATTTAATATGGTCATTGTTTTATTGCTTACTGTATGTATATGCTGTGCTACCATGCGTCTTTCACTTGGTTGGGACCCTTTGCTCGTTCTTATTTTCTCCTTTCCTTGTGAGGGATGCTTGGTGTAGCCTAATTAATCATGTTAATGTAGTTTGTATTTTAAGGTGTATTATTTAAGGATTTTTGTACACTTATTTAGTTTTTACTTTTATGTATGTGTGCTCTGTAAAGCGCATCGAGACTTCTGTATGATGCGCTATATAAATCTCTTTTATTATTATTATTATTATTGTCAATTGTCCATTGTTGGTTATTTAACTTGAAAATAATACTCCCAACGTTCAAACAATTTTAAAAGTCAGCATAAAGGTTTGTGTTACATTATTTGGACGGTGTTAATTCATTCCAGAAATAGAATACACAAGTGAGCCACTGAGTGGGAATAACATTGCTATTATTGTCACCGAATTAATCATATCTCTGGTATGGCTTAGTGGTAAATACATGTATTTGGAAGTTCGATCTTGGTTCGAACCCCGCAAGCACCTCTTTGATTTTTGATTTGATTTTAACTCATATTTTTAAATCCTAGTTTTCATATTTTTTTTAAATTAAAGTATACGATTTCGGGCAAATTTGAAGTTTTGTTATTCCAAAAATTATAACAATATTTATAATATTAGTAAATAACTGTCAGGAAGGTTTTCACGTTACATTTAAAGCAGAAGTAGCGAGATAAAAATGAAAGAAAACACTTAATATCTTGACCGCTTAACTGTGGTGTTCTATGGGGATTAGTCTTAATAAGACATCAAAGTTAGTTGCTCTATCTAGACAACGAACTTGGCCGATTCCAATTAGGTGTAATCCGAGGTGTAAGTTGGACATTGTGTAAAAATTACAAATATGCCAAAATATTAGGTTTGAAATTCGTGCATCTCATGATTTGATATGTATGCATAAAAGCTCATAAAATGTGATGCGATCAAGCAAAATCAGTCGGAACTCGGCAATAATAAATTTTCAGTTTCCTATAGAATAGTAAAAATCATTTATAAAGCTGGATTCTGCAGAAAATCCAATTAAAATTGAACAACCCGTTCCAAAGATATGTGCAATTAAAGAGTTTCCAAAACAACAGGAAACAAAAGGAAAAATTTCCTTTGTTTGGCTATATCTCAAAATCAATATTTCCGAGTTCCGACTGATTTGGCTTGATCGCATCACAAATATGTTGCCGATAGGGGAGGGGTCTAGTCCAATTAAAAAATCGTGAAAATCTGTGTTGACGTTCCTTTATTTGTGAGCTTAGTTGCTGTCGTACTGCCCGCACTATGTTCACGCGGTACCTATGCATTGAACCATAGATGTCCAAGAAAGGCTGATCACTCGCACCTGTAAGAGAAGTATGAAAAGAGCGGTATTGTATTCAAGCTATGTTTGCTGACATACACAGGTGATTAGTGCAATCTGCTTGTAGTGCAGGGCGGTTTATTCAAAATTGTATTAATCTATTGCTATGGTAGTTAATCCAATTATGACGTCACTTCTACGGCGTATACTGGTTGTACGATGATATATTGAAATAGTATCGGTATCATTACCAGGGATATAAGACGGCCTAAAACATTGGTACTCATTAGGTAATCAACAATTAAAATCAAAGACGGGCCTCTGGTGCATGAGGTGTCACATGACCTGGAACGCCTAATAGTGTTTATGCGTAAAGCTTGTAAATTGTACGATGATATTTAAATAGTATTGGTATTATTACTAGGGTTATAACATTGTTCTCACTATTTAAACAGGTAATAATTGGTTATTAGTATCTTTTAACATGTTTAAGATTACTAAAAGACGTTCGAAATAAAATAATTTGGGTTGTGGGTAATCTTTCAGTATAACATTTGTAGTTTCCTATTTTTGTGAGAATGTGTGTCGGAGGGGGATGGGGTTGGATGCACTCAACTTTGAAAGTGACGGAAGTACAATAACCAGGTCTTTCGGCGAGAGATGTGACCCCCCGGGATTCAACCCCGGGGAGCCCTAAACTTTTGTAAACTTTTGACATAACGTGTCCGTATACCTGTTAATTAGGCCCTCTTTTCTGAAGTCGAATATTTTAAAGTCCTACCTGATGACCCCATTTTTAATGTCCGGTTACCCAATGACCTATCATACTCTATGAAAGATTTGACATCAAAAAGGGCAGTGACGTAGCCTCATAGGTGCACGGGGGCACGTGCCCCCAATCGATTGCAAAATTTAGAAAATCCCATAGGAAAATGGTCAAAAAATGCTTGTGCCCCCCCCCAATCAGACCCGGTGCCCCCCCAATCATGGTCGGTTCCCCACCCCAAAAATAATTTCTAAATGTTTAAAGTGACTTTCAGAACAACAAATTCAACTAAGCTTGAACTTTGTGTGACACACATCTTCATCAGAGAAGTTCTTTGATGTTGTGTTCGACTTGCCCTTTTGTTGACCATTGTTGTACAAGGATGGAAGTTCCAGTTTTTGATCGCGATTTTAACTTCTGGCGATTTTTTCTTGACTTGGATGGCCTCCCTCACTAAACTGGGGTAATCTCTATCATCATAAAGATAATCTCGTCACAACATTGACTGGGAATCTGCAAAGATTTAAGACAAGGGTGATAAAGACTACCCCCGTTAGTGAAGAAGGACTTCCAAATTAAGAAACAATCGCCAGAACAAATGCGAGATTAAGGTCTGGATTTGCCGGGTGGTGGTGTTGGTGCCAAGATTTACTAATTTTTGACGTCGTCATTGGTTTAGCACGTAAACACAAAACTATGACAAATCATTCCAAAAGTATATTAACATTATAAAGTAATACCACTAGTCTAAATCCGGTGGGTGTACCAGTGCACCCCACCACAGTTTAAAGTATGGTTTCACTCTTTTCGCGCGCTGCCGCGATATGTTATGATTCAAGTTCATTGTTAACAGTTGTTAACAGTATGTGAACTTGGTATATCCCGATTCATGCTCGCTCTCGCAGGTTTTCTCCGGGAATTCCGGTTTCCTCCTGCTTTCAAAATCGGCGATAAGTTGTTTGGTTATCAAAAACTCCCTTCACCCAATGGAATTTGGGGAGCTGCACAGATAATTGGTGGATGTTACAATCTAAGTGCGGATAGGTTTGCGTCAGGTTCGGCTGCAAGTAGCCTAGTTGATGCGATCTGATTCTGATGATTCACCGGCAGCAGCGAAATTACAGCACTTTGAATCCTCCGGAAAATGCGCTATATAATTCCAAAATTTATTTATTTATTTATTTATTAAATTTATTATTTATGTTCCCTGCTGTGTGCTCAGGCTTATGTCACTGAGATCCTCCTTGAGTTCGGTGTCATAGTTCCTTCTGTTCTGTTTTTCTTTCGAACGATAAAACGTGACGCTTCTTTCTTGCAACTCTCCTACAATTGTCATTAAACCAAATTGATTTCAGTGACCCTGCTACATGTCTTTTTCTGGATGTGTCTCTTTGAATACTTGAGAGCAGTCAGCATAGGAGTTGTAACCTCTTAAAAAGGCCTGCAGCACCGCACACCGACATCGCCTGGCTAATAATTACTTGGTGCAGCAGAGATACTAAAATAAATACCCGGGATCGATACACGTGAATTGCTATGCACGATTTTGATATCAGACGAAAATCTTTGGATACCGGGGTAGAAAATGATGAATATCTCCCGTAAGGGGCGCACCATTAGATTTCCAGGGGGGGGCATGGGAGTTTTTTGAAAAAAAAAAACTTTGCCCACTAGTGAGAAAAAAAAAAAACCTTGCCCACTAGTGAGACAAAAAAAAAATTTTGCCTCACTGATGAGTAAAAAAAAATTTCACCCACCCAACTTTGTATTAAAATGTACATTAAAATTGAAAAAAAAAAAAAGCTTCGCCGCCGAAGGCACTTTAAAAAAATTCGGTGCTCTTGGGGCGAAAAAAAAAAATTCCGCCGCCTTCGGCGGCGAAAAAAAAAATTCTGCCTGACCCAAACTCCCATGCCCCCCCCTGAGAATCTAATGGTGCGTCCCTAAATGATTTCGTCTAAAGAAACCAGATCGATCTGGTTCCTTACACTTGAAAATACGTGTTGAACAGATATGATAGTCGTTAGCTAGCGTCTTGAGAAAGAAGCGTGCGTCTTGAACTCAAAATCTGACAAAAATTCAGATTTTATATTGCGTTGGTCCTGTATAGCTGTACTCACTACTCCCGTGGAGGCAGTATAAAAGTCGATGACCGTTGACCTCAGTGTCGTATACAAGCTTACTCACACACGGCAGAAATCAATTACCCGGCTATTGTCAGTAGCCTTAGTCGGGTCCCTCGAATCAAATCATTATGCGTCTCAAATGTCGGAACAAAATGGCCAGGCGTGGCTGTGGATTCAACCTACCATGGCGATATCTGCCATGAAGATATCGGGGCGATGACACTGTGCACCGGTCTCTCGACCCATATGTGTACAGACTCATGTCGCGTGCAATTCAGTATCTTTACTATTAAATGTATTGCGCTCAGTGAATTATACTTAATGTATTTTCCAGGACTTGAGGCTAACCAATGTTTTTTTTTGCATTTCCACCTAATTTTGGCTAAAAAGGGGGTTTTCACCCCTCTTTTCAATTTTTTCGGGGGGCAGAGCTTTTTGTCTGGGGGATTTTCCCCATAACCCCCGTAGCGCCGCCACTGATTATTGCATGGATTGGAGCACGCTAGTGTTCTGTGGTATAATTGTAGATCCTGTTAAGGGCAAACACATGCAGCTTAATATTAGATAGCTATATTTATTTAATTTTTGGACTTAAATAGGAGTAAAGAAGGAAAAGAAAAGGTTAAAGGGATCTCTCCCTAAGTCTAACCTCCGTAGTAGTTAAACTAGAACTAAAGTTAAAACCGGTCTAACTTGTTTTGTGCATACGGATCTGAAACTATTAATGCATGCATGATAGAGAAAGTAAAGCCATTTCATGATGCCTTCAAACATACCGTATCCACAGAGGCGGACATGATTTCTGACACATTGCTATAGATTTCCTCTTCCGATAACTTATTCTGGATCATCAAATATGCAACAAATGTTCCATCATCAAAATCCTCTCTCTTTGCTTCTTTCTTGGCTAATGCACTCATTTTCTCATCAACATATATCTTTGCTGAAAATAAAATAGAAGACAAAATTTTGTAAAACTCTGAACTTGTGGGTTCATAATAGTCTTCATTAAATAGCCCAATGTACTTACTGCTTGCAAAGATCATATCCCAAGCTTTGTTGGATTTAAGGATCGGGTTTCGACTCATCGGTAAGTTTTTGATAAGTTTTTCTGGGTGGGTCCATAGCTTTGAAGTTTCCAATGTTAATACTTGCAGAGCATCAAAGAAGTCTTGATTTTCTTTCTTCAGAACTTTCTATGTGATAAGGTTCAGCCTTTTGTCAAACAAAAATGTTGCAGATGCTGAAAATAAGAATATAACAAAAATGTATTCAATGATTTTGACAAGGAGAAAGACCAGAAAAATCCCTCACAATGTCAATATCGCTGGTGGATGTCAGCCCTGGGCGGGACTACTACCGTTAGATATGCTAAAATAGTGGGATATATAATTAAAGACAGAGATAAAAAGAATTTATCGCGTCTGATGTCACTGTCAATTACGATCCTTCATTGGTTAGCACAGGTTAATAGCGCGTAAAAGGAAGACCGATCTATCTGGTGCTGATCGGAGAAAAGGAACAGCAACAAATGGCGAAAAATTACGTACTTTTACAAGACAAATATCAGCTTTTCTAGGCATTATTGACATGGTACCTTCGCCAAAGAAAGTTTCCTACTATAAATACCTAACTTTTGAGATGGTTTGCATGTTTGAAGGGGCAAAATGAACAATAAGGCGACTGGTTGTACCGCCGCGTTCAGCAAGTCATCATTCTGACACTTGTAAACAAAACTGTGCTCGAGTTTGATTGACAGATGACGTCAGACGCGATACATTTTTTAATCTCTGTCTTTAATTATAGGGAAATACATCTATAAAAGCATGTAAGTGTCAAATCACATGAATTTAGAAAGATATATTTGACATATTGATTTCTTGCGAGAATGGAGTATTATGTAACAGATGTAATTTTGCACAAAAAAAAAAGACCTTTGGTTAATTGGATGGCATGGTGCGTTTTTCTTTGGGAAATAATTAGTATGATTCATGTTTAGATCAATTAATTGACGATTTTTTTATTAATTAAAAAGTAATGGTTGAGTAACTGGCGCTTTCGAACATCTCCAACTCAACCTTACTTGAACCCGATTCCATTAGGACCAAAGTAGGTCTTGACATGAAACAACGGGTTAAAGAAACAAGTAGGCCCACTTACATTCCATGGCCCATTTGTAAAGTTCTGTCTCAATTTCTGGTATGACTCCATCTGGTTTTCGAATGGATCTCAATTTCTTGATAAGATCTAGGGCAACTTCGTGCATAGAGCCAACGTGTGATACAAGTGCGATGGGTTTCAAGATTCCTGGGCTAACTGCAGAACGCAACCTTTGCCACGTTTCACGCTCACTGCAATAACGGTAAATATAAAAGTAATAATACATACACGCTTTTTAAGGGGTGGTGCAATAATTATGTGTACTCCTAGAGCAGGCCCGTAACCAGGATTTTTTTTTTTTTTTTGGGGGGGGCTGATTTTGAAAAAGTGAACCTATTTTCAAATTTTGGACCTTTTTGGACTGGGGGTGGGCGGATTTGGAATAAGTGGACTTTTGTTTTTACAAAGTTTGGCCCTTTTTTGACCAAAAAGGCATAAAAACCCACATCTGCCACAGCCCCTCTGGTTACGACCTGTGATTTCTCAAAATGGTCTGCCAAAAATCGCTTGTCCCACTTTGGCCGTGCCATAAAATCTTCGCCTGTAATATAAAAACAATGCCTAAAACGTCTATACCAAAAACCGTTTAACCTCCCTTTCGACAAACCAAAAATAGCTGGTTCCCCCATATCGACCTGTTAAAAATGCATGCCCCCCATTTGCCCTGCAAATAGTCTCTGCCCCCATTAATTCACTAGTAATTATCACCATGTGACAATTATTGTTAATAATGCTGAAATCCTGCGTTCTTGGTTGTGATTTATTTATCTATTTATTTATTTATTTATTTATTTATTTATTTATTTATTTATTTATTTATTTATTTATTTATTTATTTATTTATTAATTTATTTATTTATTCTTTCTATTTGAGCTTGATTAACTATGAGACCTTGAAATTTAAATGTACGAAATCCCTTTCCAATTAATGCAGTTTTTTAAAATTGGAACCAGATATTTTGAATGATGTCCTTGAAGCAAACAAACCAAAATATGTTATGAAGGAAGAATCCTTAGCTTGAATTGAGTGAGATCGTGGAATCATTCTTACATAGGCCTAAATCATTTCAAAGTTTGGCAGCACAGGATTGACAGGTCCTCGTTTCTGCAATTATATTCCAGGATGGCTCATGAAGTTCAAAGTTTGATTGACTAATTTAAAAAAAATATGAAATGCTAGACACGGCCCTTCAAGGTGCTTTTAAGTTTTCATAGTTCTGGTCGCTGGGGTTCAACTCCCCACACAGGCAAGGAATCCTACGTAATATGGATTCTGTTCGAACATACCGGGAAGATTGGTTTAATTATTATTAATTAATTTATTATTTTGAAAAAAATTCCAGCAAAACATTTTGAATAACATTTTGAACGCACAAAAAACAATTTTCCTGATTGAATGAAATTAAAGACAGGGCCTAAGAGAGTGTGTATCTCCGGGATCTTTACAGAAACAAAATCCTTTTTCGTTGTTTGTTAAGAAAAGTTTTGAAGAAAAAAGAATGGAGCACACTTTTTTTTAATAAGACCAAGTTGTTCCTCTTGAATTATCTTACCTTGTGAAAAGGCCAACACAAAGATTTCTGTCATGTCTATGTTCATTCCAGGCTTTGATTGACGGTCGATTGGGATATTTACCGACTGTGCGAAATACTTTCTCAAAATCATTAGCATCAGACGTGTGGACGATCCAGCCCACCAATGTTTTCTGTCTTTAGGTATAGAATTACAAACAAATATTTGGAGAATAAACGATATTAATTTCTGTTTTTACATATAAATATTAAAAACCTCGCGTCGAGGTTTTGCCAAGTTTTAAAAATAACGGTTACTTAATGAAATAACGGTTAGTTCATGAAAAAGAAGAAGTGAAATTTAGCAAAACGCGACGAGGTTTATTTGCCCGTAAGAGAGCTCTATTGTTCCGCTATTGTATCCGCTTTTGTATCCACTATTGTATTCTATTCATAAAAGCTACTGCAAGAATCGCGGCAATCCCTGATATCGCAGGTGTCTACCGCCGGCGTTTCTCATTTATTAACATTCAAAATGATCCGATAGCATTTTTCACCTGGTGTACGCCATAAAATTTCACTTTCTTTAAGGGCTGGGGTATGAACGTTTGGACAGTATTTATTTTGGGACATTAGAGCACATCAGACATATCGAATTGCATTCTGAATACGAAGAATGTCATTCTGATATCAAATAATTTTGATTTTTGAAATTCGCAATTTAATACACATTTTATGGTAAATCATTAAAAATTGATATTTTTGATATTTAACAGTACTTGAAGTCAACTTTATAAATCTGATGATTTATACTTAAAGTGTACGTAGGTGGGATGAAAAGCCGACGATCAATTGAAAATTTTGACCTTTTGTATTGAAGATATGGATTTTTTTTCCCAAAACACCAAAAAATTTAGGTCTTTTGGGAAAAAATCCATATCTTCAATATGAAAGGTCAAAATTTTCAATTGACCGTCGGCTTTTCCTCCTGCTACATACACTTTAAGAATATATCA
Source organism: Amphiura filiformis (assembly GCF_039555335.1). NCBI lineage: Eukaryota > Metazoa > Echinodermata > Ophiuroidea > Amphilepidida > Amphiuridae > Amphiura > Amphiura filiformis. The sequence goes on from NC_092641.1 coordinate 44,901,780, forward strand.
TTAGATTTATATAATTTACTTCGAGGACTGTTATATATCAAAATTGGAAAAATATCAAATTTTTATAATTTGTCATAAAATTTGTATTATATTGTGATTTTCAAAAAATCAAAATTATTTGATATCAGAAAGACATGCTTCGTATTCAGAATGCAATTCGATAGGTCTGAGGTGCTCTCATGTCCCACAAAAAATACTGTCGAAACGCAATAAACGCTCATTTTAGATCCCTTAATATCTTTCAATATTTTATGTGTGACTCATATACACTAGAAATCGGTGAAGACATTGAACGTAAAATAGAATTTTATTACATATATCTACAAAGAAATATTTTGGTTATTACAAATTTTAAGAAAGAAACAGGTGTACAGTTAAGATTGTGTCAATTCTTCGAACTCTTTCCAAAGTGGCTGTCATTTAACATTACTGTATTATTTCGAAAGATTAGAATAAATACTTCATATAAATATAAAGTTAGATTTTGTATCTCGTCGCAGGATGAGGATCTCGGATGGATTCGTGGGTAACAGCGTCTGGAAAATAGCAATTCCTATTACTTTTTTTAAATAAAAATAAAAATACTTTTCCGTATGTCAATAATTCAGGCTGCAATGGCACTAAAATGAATTTTAATCAAAATACAAACTACATGGAATATTTAGAATGGATCATTATGGCATTTTGGGTATACAAATTTTGAGAATAATGAAGTTGCCAAATTCAACTAGACAGAGCAAACAGTTTTATATTATTATTTTAGTAAAATCATTCCATATTTTCGTGCAGCAATATTCTATTAACTCGTGTTTGACAGTTCCTATGAACTAAAACACTATCAATACATTGTTAACTATAATTTAAGTAGGGATTCGTGGGTAACCAAAATGTTCGTGGGTAACACATATTTGAAGGTATGTATTGGTAAGCAGCAAAATAGAAAATATTACAGATGGTTGGAAACCATCATGCGGTTATTCCTCCATTGTGTTTCAATGATTCCCGTTTCTCTAACCAATTGCATTTACCCAAAAAATGGTAATTTAGGATAATCAATCAAAACTTCATGATACAGCTTCAGTATACCTTCAAGAGGACACTATTAAACCGGGCTGTTTTGGAACCTATTTCGCATGTTTTCAAAATGTTAAGATGCATAAGAAACATATACTTTACGAGTAAATCCTTGGATTCGTGGGTAACGCCGAATTCGTGGGTAAAGCTATAAGTACTATAGTACCGTTTGGGGTTTGCGTTTCTTAGGTGCATAAACTGTAAGTACTGGAAAAATTATAGCATACCCATGGCTTGAATATGTGCTGATTTAAACTTAAAATAAACAATCTCCTTATTTTTCAAGGTTAGCATCTATTCGGGATTCGTGGGTAACAAAAGTTTAAACCGTCGTAGATTCTTTTTTAAAGCGGTGAACGTATTTTTACGATTTACAATTTTAAGCGCTTGTCAAACTAAATTCAGTGTCCAAAGTCATTAAATGTTCATTTAAGTTACAGCAATTATATTTGCTGGACTCGTGGGTAACAGTTGATACGTGGGTAACGTCAAATTTGATTTTATGGAATTTTATGGGTAAAACGTATTTGCATAAAATAATCACTTGGACCTCAGAATTATAGAACGAAACTTCGTTTCATGATATAGTCATTTATGGCATATTCACTTAACATTTTTCAGAACGATCATTTTATTTTTGATACGCGGGTAACAAAATTATTAGCCAAATTGACTTAATGGCCTCTAGAGTCCACAAACTTTGGTGGAATTCAATCGTTTTACATATGATGAGAGATCATGCAAACGTCTTTCTACCGGTAATAATTTCATTTTGATTGAAGGATCTTCAATGACATATATGGTGCTTTATCTTTGAATTCGTGGGTAACGCCAATTCATTTAAGCCATCATAACTTGTCCCCTGGTATGACTTGCTAGTAAAGGCCTATATGCACAAAGAGAGCACATTGGACGTGACATGATATGCTCCATCAATAACGTGATTTCCTTTATTAATGACATTTTAAAGTGGAAAGTTAACATAGAGAGAATTTTGTCCCCTTTCGCTGGAATTGATCAAATATATCATACTTAAATTCTATAGAATCTATAGAGGCATTGCATGTGACGTATCATCCCGTAAATATGGCAGACTACTCAAATGCATTCAACAAAAGCATGATTGCAATCTATCGTGACTGTTCGTCTTACACACATAACCCTGCACTACGATCAAATAGGTTGATGACAACATTTGATTGAATGGACTGTACTCCGACATAACTACGGTGAAGAACACCGGTTCAAATCCTTTGTTTGGAGCCAATCAATAATTTCATGCAGGGCCTCTATAGATACCCAACCCAGAAGTGCCCATTTATTTTCTAATTTTTTGTAATCGCGCCCAAATATCCCCGCAAATATCTTATACACGGTTTTATTGATTCATTTTGGGCTTATCAAAAGTTAGAAGTCGTCAAAAATGGCAACATCCATTGATAGCAAAGGTTGAGTAAACATTGTCTAAACACTAGATAAAAAGACAGCCTTGTACTATAGAGAAGATGTGAGGAAAAGGAGATAGATCCAGCTATCCTCAAACAAAATATGTGTGCTGCCGCTCATTCAAAAGTAATCACGCTATTCAGGTTTAACAATAAAATACAATAAAGGGGTTCGAACCCATGATGGGTGTGATACACAACTTGCTGCTTAATAGTTTTAGGGAAAGGTCAGTGTCTGTATATCATCGTACTATGCATACCATGCATGCAGACCCTAACATCCAGTTATATTTCAAATAAAATATGACGCAACGTCGCAATAGTTGCAAAAAGTAAGTTCCAGTATTAGATTTAATTCCAAAACTCTACACATGGTTTATATTTGAATATAATAACCTGTAAAGTGTAAGTGGAAACCATTTTGAATATTTTATGCGAAAATTGTGGCATTTGATTCACATAAAAATGTCAAAACATGTTTTTCAAATGATTTTTGATGATAGAGTGATGATACATTTGATTGAAGGTAATCTGTATGTATAATTTGCTTATACATTTTAGGGAAAATGGTGGCATTTAATTCACATAAAGATGTGAAAACATTATTGTTCAACTACTTTTAACTTGTACAGTGCAAATGACAGCCATTTTGAATATTTCAAGGTCAAGTGATGAAATATCGACTAAAATTATTCGGTTTGTATACTTTGGATATATCTGGATACATTATAGTCGGAAAAGATGGCACTTGATTCATATAATGATGTCAAAACGTGTTATTTTAATGGGTTTTTTTTATACACGTGGTGATTTTGGACGCCATCTTGGATTTAGGGAAAAAATCGAGTTGGCCCGTGGGCTTTTTTGGATCTTATTAACCCAATCAACATATGTGCCTGTGAGGCTCTGGTAGTAAAAAGGGTTAGTTTTTGCCTGGGATGACCTGCCTAAAATTGGAAATCGCACCCATTCTTAGAGGTAGCCAATCGTTAATCTGTAATGGAACAAAAGTCAATAATTCCACTATTGTTATGGTAAATCTGATATTTTCCTATCTGCTCAGTCTGGTTTGAGACATGAAAGAAATCTTATGCGGCCCATACACGATCAAAATATTGATCAATATTGGGGACCCTAGATGCAGGAGTGGATACAATATCTACCATTGTGCGTGTTCAATGGTAGATTTTGTATCCACTCTTGTATCTAGGGTCTTTGATATTGATCAATAAGATTGAACGTGTATCGGCCGCATTATTCATATTTCAACATTTAGGACATAAATCCGCTATCTCGGTTTCCCGGGTGCGAACTATTTTACCGTAGTTAACATTTGAATAGGGAGCCCGTTTAAGCAACTGTATACGTGGTGTCCCGCCTATTAGGGTTAGGGTTAGGGTTAGGTTTAGGGTTAGGGTTAGGGTTAGGGTTAGGGTTAGGGTTAGGGTTAGGTTTAGGGTTAGGGTTAGGGTTAGGGTTAGGGTTAGGTTTAGGTTTAGGGTTAGGTTTAGGGTTAGGGTTAGGGTTAGGGTTAGGTTTAGGGTTAGGGTTAGGTTTAGGGTTAGGGTTAGGGTTAGGGTCTTAGGGTTAGGGTTAGGGTTCAATATTGATCGGAGATAGGGCCTATTTACGTATTAACTAGTAATATAGTGTATCGTGTATATACGCTTTATTCCGTAATCAACAAGTATGATAGAAAGACGGCTTTCTGGCAGAACTACTCGTAGCATAGTGGTATAGCGTCTGACTATGGATCGATAGGTTGTTGGTTCGAACCCCGGTCAATCCTTGGTAGAATTTTAAATATAATATAGTTCGTTTCTTTTTGTTAAGTAAGAAGAAATACTTAGTAATAATGGCATGTGGAATCTAGCCTCATAATACATGTAATACTAAACATTATGTATTATAAGTTTCTCCTATTCAAATGTTAACTACGGAAAAAAAAATTCGCTTCCCGGGTAGGGTAATAGTAATTAGTGTCTGACTTGTAATAATAATTAAATTAAGGATAAATTAATACATTTATGGGCGTATCTGCATATCTGATTTCCCGTTAAATGCACAAAAGTCGTATCTGTGCAGATACGCCTTTCTTACATTCAACACTTTCGTGATTGCAAGAAAGTCTGTATGCATGGTATATTAAGCACAATTTTGCAAACCATTAAGGGGGTACTACACCCCTGGCCTATTTTGTGCCTATTTTTGCATTTTTCTCAAAAATTATAGCGCATTGGTGACAAGTAAGATATGCATATTATAGGGGCAAGTAGCTATTGATTTATTGATCAAATATTGGTTTTCCCTTATTTTTGACTGTAACTCCACAACTGTTGTCTGTGCTGAAATAAAATTTCCAGTGCAGAAGTTGTAGTCCTTGCCCCTATAATATACATATCTTACTTATCACCAATGCAGTATAAGTTTTGAGAAAAATGCAAAAACAGGCACAAAATTAGGCAGGGGTGTAGTACCCCCTTAAGGTGAATACAATATATGTTTATAACAAATGTTATCCAACTACAATAAACAAACAAAAAACAAAAAAAATCTAAATGCAGGAAAGTCGTATGTGGCGGATACGACTTACTTGCATCCATAAAAAAGACCAGCTTCTCGTGCAAGAAAGTCGTATCTGCATCTCAAAATATACCCTTTGATTTACATTTCCATAATTGTGATATGATCATAGATAGATATAATAGATATAACCAAACAAAGGAAATATTTCCTTTTGTTTCACATTATTTTAGAAACTCTTTAACTGTTCAACTTGTTGTCCAATTTCAACGGGGTTTTCTGCAAAATGTAGCTTTGCAAGGTTGTATTACAATCGAATAAGAACATGAAAATTGAATAATGACCGACTTCAGACTGATTTTTTTATCACACCACAATTACTGAAAAGCTCAATTTCGTCAAAAATGCAGATACGACATTTTTGCATTCACATAACGATTTGGTACGCCCTCTGTTGGTCGGAGATAATATTCAACATAAAACATGTTAAGGGCGTACTACACCCATATATTGGTTTGATTGGTCTAAAAAAATATTTTGTCATTTATAGCTAGGCGATATATGCACTGATCATGTGAAATTAAAAAAAATGAAAAACATCGAGAAAATGTCGTTTTTCACCTATTTGTCTTAAAGTTGACTGGTTGTTAAGGACGCTTATTTTTAGCGATCCACGTAGTCTCCTTCACAACCGGTTTGTTTCTGCCGTTTCTAACATTCATCGATATTCACATACAGTATTAGACTCGCTACCAGTCCAAAATACGACCTGCCTATAATGTATATTTAGGGCTGACACGTCATTTGTATTACCAATAGGAAATACACAGGTCAGACTTTTGAAAATTATTCTTTAAGATTTGGTCAAAAAATTGGTAGCCGCCTCATTATGCTATATCTAATCAGACATTTTGTCGAAATAAGATTAAGGATCGAATGCGTTTTAGTGTCCAAAAAGGCAAAATTACCGTCAAACTTTCGCCGAATTCTGCACTATTGCGAAGCCCTCGAGCGGGTGCACAGTTAAATCGGGAATAAAAATATCCGACCTTTGTGATCAAAAACAACAAATTACAACTTGAGACCATGTTTGGACGTACTATAAGCAAAAAAACACTATTGCCAAATAACATAGAATAGAACATTTGACATCAACTTGACAAACTAATGAAGAAAATGTGCTCCATAATCATTAGATAAGTGCGCAAAATAATCCCTATTCAAATGCGTGTATAAAACTGAACAGGGCCGGACGGCTACTAGACTACCGCATAAGTCCAAAGTTCTGGTGTTGCCAGATTCAAACATCAGCATGTATGCCTAGCGCCTTCTCTTGGTAAAATCCCTGATAAAATCAAGATTGTGACCGTCGTCTTATTAAAATTGAATTTTAAGCGTTGGAACTTAACACAAATGACCATACGGGTATGCTCTCCCGGAAAGACCCCTCCATTTTGTTGGATTCCGCAGCTCCAAAAGACCCGTGACCAAAATAGAGCTATTATAGCATACGTAAACACGGTAACTTGACAATTTCAGCTCTAAAAGACCTAAATTGCTCGATCATTCTTCACATTTCTGTTTTTTTGTGTGTGTGGGTTTTTTTTGGCGTTATTCAACCAGAAAGCGAAGAAAGACCCAATTTTGACTACGCAGCTCCAAAAGACCCCCTTCTATATTTGTTGACAGCTCCAAAATATCCCTTTCCGCGCATGACGCCGTCAGCTCCCCCGGCGCTCCCCGGGACCCACCACCTACAAAATTCAGAGGGAGCACACCTCAGGAGCATACCCACCAGAAATGTATGTTGTGCCCTCCCCGTGAGGTGGCATCATGGGCGTAGCTAGGACTTCTTAGGGGGTCAAAGGAGTCAAAGGGGCAACCCTCATTCACAAGGGGGAAATCTTCAACGAAACAAAATAGGCTCAAAAGTAGGCCTACAAAAAAGACCCTAGTAAAATGCTTCAGGGCGACCGCATCCAAGGGGGGCGGACTTCCCACAGGGGTGGGGTAGCTTTCCCCATTGCCCCCTTATGTACGGCACTGGACGTATGAGAAATTTGCTTAATTCCGCAATTTGGACATTTTAACAAATCCGCATTAATTTTAGACATTTTAAGACATGGTAGTTTAAATAAAGTGAGTAGAAAAAGTGAACATATTAAATATTATAGGCTAGTAGGACTATACCCCGGGGTCGGGCCCGGGGTATATTAATACTTGGCTTTTGCAATAATATAGGCCTTCGTGCCAAAACTTGCTTGCCCCTTCTTGGCCTGCCTAAAACTGAATACCGGCTGCCATGTAGGCCTATAATAGGGGGACAATGTTTTGGTATGTCGATAGAGGGGGATTGGCATGTCAAAGTGGAGACTGGCAAAGATTTGTTGGCATGATTGATGGGGAAAGCAATTCACCACCCCAGATGGCGAGTTGCGATAATATAAACTGAATCAGCGGTGAAAAGCACGAGTATAGGCCTACAATTCCGCAAGTACATTTTAAAGGTGACACGGGAAAATGAAAGTTAAAGGTTATAGCCCGGGGTCATGGGCCTATAACACTACTAATATATTAGATGATGAAATAAGCATGATAAAATTTTTAAAAAGGGTCTCACTGGGGGATTTCCAAATGGTGTAGGCCTACCAACTGAAATTTCTTACCCCTTCCCCGGCCTTCATAATCGCCTTTGTTGTCCCTGTTTGTTGTTATTTAGTATCCGTAGAAATGCTAACATAGCTTAGTATTAGTGGTTTAGCCAAACGCCGAGTATTAAAGACAATTAATCTCATCCCGGGAAAAAATCAGACTTTACACGAATCTAATTAGCTAAGCCCAGGCCTATAGGCCACCTACATTATATCGGGCTTCAACTTTGTCAATTGGCCTACTGCTGTTAGGAATATTAGGCTTACATTTCAAAAATACCTATAACGACAATTTAAATGACTTATCCTTTACTTTTAGACATTATAAACAATTTTGATTTTTCATACTTTCCTGGGATCACTGGATAGGCCTTTAAAATTGTCTAAATGCGAGCGTAGGGCCTACGTTATATAAGAGCGTGTCGGATAACGTGCAGGAAATTTCATATTTGACTGCGTTTCTAACTTTCTGTAGGCATATGCCTGGCGTGACGTGATTCCAAAGCCTTGAGCGAGTTATTTAAAAATCAGTCTTGTCCCATTTAAAGGAGTAGGGGAGAGCGGGGAGTGTTCGCCCTATTTTTTTCTGACCAGCCTAGCGATGTCAATTTTAAGGTTAGGGATGACCTGATTAGCCCATGTGAAAGCCCTATGTCTTAGCTATATATGACCACAATCTCAGAACTATAGGCCTTACAATAACAACAGGATAGAGCAAACAAAAAAGTTTTGCAAAGTGGCGAACTTGCCCCATATGGGGCAGGTTCGAGCGTACGGTGGGGTAAGTTCACCCTAATCACAAAAAAGGTTTAAACATTGCGTAACAATAACATAGTCAATGCAAACATTTAGCAAGAGTATACAGGGCATTCATTCTCTTCTGGGGAATCATTAAATTTGTTGCAGGGGTCGGGTCAAGGCAAAATGTAGGGGTCCAAAGTGAGCTTAAACGTATAATGTTTACAACTTCGGGGGGATTATGGATTAGGACATAAACGGTGGTATGTGTAATACTGATACCACATAACTTTAAAAAATATGCTTTTCAGTAGTTTTACCTTGTTTAATTGTATAATTATCAATATTTTGCATAATAGGCTGATGGGGCAGGTCCGCCGTCCAGTTTGGGGCACGTCCGCCCGGGGAAGATATAGGGCGAACACGCCCCATCCTCAAAAGGGCGAACGTGCCCCATTTTTGTATTTTTTTCAGGGTATATGCAAAAAACAAATCGAATAAGGAGTTTATAACTACATTAAATCTTTAACAAATCCCATATGTTCCAAATACAGATTTCCATTAAAACCATCTGTATTTATGTATCAATGATAAAACAACATTATTAATGCAAGAAAAAATTACGTTTTGGTGTAATTTTTTTGTTTTGGCTGCAGTTCGATGAACACGTCCCTATATGTCGCGTAGCTAATATGAGAAGTTTATCATGACCTATGTCACCTAATTTTGCCATCACCAAATTCCTCGATAGCCGTAGTGCTGACCCAGCAAACACAAAACGTTTTCGACATCATTCGCAAAAGGTTACAAAAGGTTGTCAGAAAACGTTTAAATGTCGGGTTATATAAAGGATACATTAATGGTATAAAACGTTTTCATAACATTAAATAACATTTGTTGATAATTTACTGCACAGCAAACATAAATGTTTTACAGACAACTTTTAAATGTCGGGTTATATAAAGGGTATAAAAACATTTTAATAACATTCCAAAAACATTTTTGAAAACATGGTACAAATCATTCTAAACGGAATATTATTTTGGGGTTGAAAAATATTTTGCAAAAATGTTTGCCCAAAATATTTACAATAACGTTTTTAAAATGTTTTCACGACCTTTATATAACCCGACATTTAAATGTTATTAAAACGTTTTGTAAAAAACATTTTAAGAACATTTCTGTATTTGCTGGGTGCAAATATTTTAACATAATGTTATTTAAGTGTTGACACAATATTTGGCCAAAAATGTTTGCAAAATTATGACATTTCGAAAACATTTTAAAATATTGTTGTAGTGTGTTTTCATACAAAAACGATTTCATGACCTTTATATAACCCGACATTTTAATGTTATTAAAACGTTTTTACCTAAACCAAAACCCAAAATATAACTTATTTAAAACGTTTTAAAAACGTTTTTGTGTTTGCTGGGGAGAAACAAGGGGTGGGCGAACCTGCCCCTAGGGCGAACACTCCCCGCTCTCCCCTATTTCGTGATCCTAGCATCCTCTATTTATGTCATTTTGCATTAGATATCCACGAAAAAAACATAGGGCCGGGCATAGGGCCTATTCCCAAAATTTCAGTTGATTCCGATTTTGTCCATAGACAATGCGTTGTAATTTCGTTCTGGTGCTCCATATGTATCTTTGCTAAACGAATTAATCTGCAAGAAATATTTTGTACATAAACATTATGTAGCCAGAGGTTTATAAAATCTCAACTTTTTTGAGAAAAGTGGGGGATGAGGCTGTGGATCACGAAATGCCCTTTTAATGTGCACCAAATATCGCTTTCCCCCTTCGATCTGCCAAATTGTCCCAAATTCCTTGCCCCCTCCCGTCTTGGCTTGTCCAAAATTTGTTTTTTCCTACTCCATGGCTCCGGGATTTGAGCTTAAAATACCTAAATATATACATACACTAAAACACGGCAACGGTTATAACGCAATGGATTGTGGGTGACGTAGCAAAATTAGCGTGTGTCAAAATTCGGAATACCGTGGCGACGTGCATAATTCAATGGAATATATTATATCACTGTATCAATTTTGGAGTTCCTAGTTGAAATGGATTAGAAAACAACGGTAAAATAGTTACCAAAATAGGGATTTTAAGCTTTAACGAGCCTTACGGATTGTGGTGGTATAGATGACGAAAAATGCAATTTTTTTCAATTTTGCTGTACTATGGTTGTGATAACCTGTTACCTATGGCTTGATTAAGTTTCAGTGAAATAATGTCGCTAGTTAAAAATACAAAATATAGCTCAACATTGAAAATAGAAGCATTTTAACCAGTTCGTTTTTGATAGATGTGGAACACTGAAAATCACCAAGTTCCTGAAGCCATCAGGAACCACTTATTCCCATTTTACCTATCAACATTATTTCTCTAATGCGTTAGCAACACGTATCCAAAATTTTAACGAAATCCGTTGAAATTAAGCTTTCCAAAATGGAATGAATTTAAAACACCAGTGATGTACCACCTTTTGGCTTCTATCTAAAAAAGCATGTAAGCTACGTTGATACCGATGCCACCAATAGAACGAGAAGATTTGCCCCTTCATTTTGCATACCACTTTGGCCAATTTTTTTTCTCATTTCTTCACAAAATGCAAAAAACCGCAAAAAAAATGCAATGGGTGTAGTACCCCCTTAATAAACCGGCTAACAACTGTACAAGATACAAAATATCACAACATACATAATGATTATTCCATGTGGTTTGCTATTATACTCTGCTGTATTATTTTGCCCTGTGTGATGTGCGTCCTGAATGTAACTATGTGATATCATAGACCAACCAATATAATTATGCAATGTTATTTGCATAATGTAATAAATTAAATAAATTTACAACTTAAAGGCCCATATGCAGTAATCCCAGCGCAAGAGTAAAACATTGTTTATAAATTGCTTAAAGGTGAAGAATAAGTCATTCAAATTGTCATTTGGTATGTTGACATGAACATTTTGGCAAAAAAACAGCAGTATCGATGAAGTTGAAGGGCCATTCAAACACATGTAGCTAAATTTATATACTGTCAGTATATCAGATTCATGTAAATTGCCTTATTTTGTCTTAAATACACAGCTTTTGGCTAAACCGCTATGTTAGCACATCTATGATAATGATAAAGGTGCCAAAATCTGGATTTTGATGACTTTTACGATCGTCCGGATAAGCAAATCACTGAATGGGTCTTTAAACATTGTTTCCTTTTGCGAACGATGGTGGTAGTACAATCCCCATACTAGTGCCCTTCCGGCGCAATACAACGGTGAACACTCAAGTTATAAATCACTGAATTTGCCTTTAACCCTTGTCTCTTAGGCAATAGAAACAAATTAGTTCGACAAATTAGTTCGATCTTTCGATCGACCATTGATGCTTGGTCGATCCTTATTATTTATGAAATCAATTAATTTACTATTGTTAATTGTGATAAAAGAGTAATTTGTGCTTGTAGAGATATTGTCCAATATAAATTTAGCGTTAATTCTGATTAATTAGTTGATAGTTCATTAATAACAAGCATCGAACCAGCATCGATGGTCTATCCAAAGATCGGGCATATTTGTTTCTGGTGCCTTACTACGAACGATGGTGGGAGTACAATCTCCATACTATCATCCCTGCGGAAATTCGTTGCCACATCAGCACGTGCTGGTGTTAAAATCAAGTAATCGCCAGAGCCAAATATGTTACAGTACCGTATTATCTTTGTATAGTTGTAAAAATGCATGTACATTCAATATTTAGACTCTCCCCTTCCCACCCCCATTTTTAAATGTTGGGAGACTGAAATATAGAAATGATGACGATATTGTCCAAATCAACATTGCAATAGGGGAGCGGGAAGGACGTTGGCCAATTAACGCTCTGGTGTGGCAACATTTTTCGCCAGGTTTGTAGTTTCCTTCCGGCGCAATACAACCATGACAACGGTGAACACTCAAGTTAAAACCATCAAATGACCAAAAATATTGACATAACAACTTACTCAGTTACTTGTCCGATATTTAAAATATATTTACATATATCAAGTTAGATGATCAGAAAGTTAATGTTTGGTATAAGGAAATTGCTGGTATGTTCCTGAAAAGGATCTAAACAAGTCAGTTGGTATAATGATCGACATGTAAATGCTGTTCGCTCTGACTACTCTGCTCTCAGCGGTCAATCAATTTAGGTTCTACCGATGATTCTGGATAAATCGTGACTCTAAAGTTGGAACCAACGTTTGGTTTGGTTGGAAGTAATATGAAATTCCTGACGAGCTGAAAAGTAGTAAAAGCAAGTTAATAACAGGGTTGGAAACACTGGATAAATTCATAGTAATACAGTGGTTCAAATTGCCGAAACAATGCAGCATCTTATTAATGTATATATGAATATAATCTAATATCGAAGAAAAAAACCCCAATCATGTATTGTAAAGTTTCGTGCCCGTTGCCAATCTAAAAAAAAAGTCTCAAATAAAAAATATAAATTCATGAATTACCTCTGATAAAATTAGATACATCTCTTGTTGTGCTAGCCGTCGACCTGAAATATAACTCAATAATATTAAACACGAGTATACTCCATTTCTTATTAAAAATAGTGAAAGACGCAACATAGCAATATCTATAATGAAAAAAGTAAGTTCCAGTGTTACATTTATTCTCAGGATTTGTTGATACATACCATAACCCAGCCAAAAAGAATACACACACAGCAACCCAACACACCCCATCCCTTTATACATACACACCCTACACACACCCCACACGACAGGATCGACATGAGCGGTTAACCTGATGCTACAAAACGCACATCATTATATTGACACTGCATGGATCAGTGTATACACATGTAGAAAGACCCATTGGGTCAGTATGCACAAAAACAAGGTAGATCAGGTCTAACTTTAAACCAGTGGCGTAGCATCATAGGGGCACGGGGGCACGAAAGAAAAACGGTGCCCCCAATCATGGTCGGTGCCCCCACCCAATGTGATGACCCACGCTACGCCACTGCTTTAAACCTCGTCTAATCATGGAGATCAATTTTTTTCACGGCAGTGAAATGATGCCACTTGCACCCACATCTCATATGCACAGTTTATCCCTTACATATCCTGTGTCTTGAATAGCTATATAACCCATCTCATACCATAGTTTGTATGCCTTTATCTAATCTTACCCCACTGACAACTTACTATTTAGCCAGGGAAGAGTCTGTTAATTGTAGGAATTTTTTAGCCTTTTTTATAAACATGTTTGCAATTGGCTTATAGCCATCACATGCTGATAATACACATAACTGATTGGTTAACAGGTCATGGCCAGGCCTGATCACAAAATAAACACATCATCTGTATAGAAAACTATACAGCAGGCGATATATTTCAGAAAATTACTACATTGCACAAAACTAAGTCCATTATCTATAGTTAATTGAATGTTTATTGACCATGTGTATAAACCTGTATATTATTGGTGTTCAGTTCATAAAAACAGGACCATGACCCTGACAAAAGCTAGCAAGAGCAAATGGCTGTGTATTAATTTGTTTACTTTGTGATAAAGGCATCTGGCAATTTTCTTCGTAGTTATAGCCAAATTTGTTTCCTGCATAGGTAGCTTAATAAAAATTCCTTTAAAAAAGGAATGGAGCGCCCAATGTGAGCTTGGTCGTGATGTGGTGAATTTCATGGTGTTTAGATTTGGTATTATTATCTCTTGCAAACCCGGTGACACCTCATTATAGAAATCAGACCTGTCGATAGGTTGTAAGAGGGGATAGCCTTTTCCAGGCACAAATTGCGCCATATATAAAGAAAGTTTTGCTACTTTGCAACACAATAAAAACCTAAATGCAAAATGAGATCCTGTAGGTGGCTCCCGGGGGCTTAAAAACTAAATGCAAAATGAGGTTTTTAAAAATATTGTTTTCAGAGTCAAGACGCAGGTATCATTATTAAGCCTCATATCACTTATTTATTGTCGAATAAGTGCAGAGTAGGTTAGATATGAATATTAAATGTTAGACCAAAGTAGCTGAAAATACATGTACTATACACCTGATCCATGAACTTGGTTTTTTTTAAAGGATCCTTTCCTAATTCTAACCTCCATGGTTAGACCAGGTCTAACTTGTTTTGTGTATACATCCCTAATCCCCTACCCCAAACAAACTACTGGTCGATATTACTCGTTTGTCTGGGGTCACACCCACATAACGTCAAAGGTAAAAAAAATAATTCTTCCGTATTATCAACTTACCAACACACATTCTGGTTCCATGCCCAAACGGTAGTGAAGCAAACGGGTGGTACTTTTTCTCCTTTTGAAGCCAACGCTCAGGCTGGAATTCATTTGGGTTGTCAAAAATCTTGGGGTCCCGACTTGCGTTGTACACAATAGTTGTAACGTAAGTCTGAAATATGAACCGTAATCATGAAAATAACTTTGTTTATTAAAGATATCCGAGTCTTTTCAATCTCCAACAATATCCTACCGGGAGCTCCTGCTCTGTTCATCATACTGCATATTTCTGATTATTAATATTTAATTCGTCTCGAATGTTCCTTAGACACTTTAATAATAAATTATACACTCACTCCTTTTGGAACATAATATCCCTTGATTACAATATCCCTGTCAATAATCCGGGCATTTGCTGAAGTGATTGGGTAAAGTCTGGAAAAAACGATAGATATGGGTTAGTACTATAATAACTTCTATTGTCAGAAAGTATAAGCTCACTACATTGTAACGCTTTCACACGGTTGTTTGATGTGATCATTTATTAGTTTTTCAAACATGTAACAAGACATCATGTACAACACAATTTTTAGGCTTAAACAGCTTAAAGCCGTATCATACTAATGTATACAGATGCTTTTGAGTCATTTTCAACTTTAATTTCCCCTTATTTACAACATTATTCACTTTCAAAGAACTTTTAAAGCCTTTTCGGATATAAAATGTATCTATTTATGACAAGATTGGAGGCGCTATTTAGATACTGGAAATTACTCTTTCAGGCTTTTAATAAAAGTAATTCCTTTTATTTTTTTGATGAAATATGTTTATAAAATTTCTTTGATGCTTGTTTCACCTATTCCATCTGTTTAAATGGCAGTATTGATCACCAACCCCTTGCAAATTAAGAAATATGATTTATGATAAATAGCGCCATCTATAGTTTGCATTTTCTTAATAATGAAGCCAATTCTATATACATCAAACAACAATAAGCTCACTACATTGTAACGCTTTCAACTAATGTACACACCTCTGTGTTTCTTTGACTGTTGCTTTTAGATATTTCATACTGTCAAGTATTTCATATGTAGGCGTAGCGCCCTCAGGGTTGATACGCATTAATTCGTCGTACAATTTGTCTTGGACTTCTGGATGTTTTGAAACTTCATGAATTAACCACGCAGTTGCATTTGCTGTCTAAAAAGGAAAATATAATCATGTCATAATTATTATGAAAACGATTGGTCCTGGACAGGGTAGAGTACTCATCTAATTTAATCCCAAACCCTTTGTACGTTTCTTTCATTTTTCAACTTGTTATCTCCAAAAGTCATCTTCAATTTGTTCCACTACTGAATGTGCCAAAAACCGATATATTTAAGGTTTCATTATCAAAATCAATATATTATTGAAAAATAACAATTTGATGTATTGTTAAAGTCCATTCTACAAATCATAGGCCTATACTTTGAAAACTTGCTTGATATATTGTTATTAATGAGTTATGTACGTTTTACAAAAGTGTTAGTGTTTCAGCCCTCTTTTCAACATAACTCAAGAACCACGGACCTACAGAAATGTATCTGTGATATTTGAATTCTTCTATATACTCGCTATAAAATGATCAATGCAATTACTCAATCAATCAATGCTCACTACCATTCGCAAGATGATGTGAACTACCAAATCGCAACAGTTTAAAATAGTTACTAACCTTAAATATTCACTAATAAGTATCTAGCGGCTGAATATGATATTTTTGAAATGGATTTATATAATTTTCTTTACAGGTGCTAAGCAATGAGGTCCGTATGCATTAAACAAGTTAGACCAGGTCTAAATTTAGACTTGGTCCAGACAAGGGCTAAATTTAAACCTGGTCCAACTATGGTACCTAATTGCATAGCTAGCTTTATATTAGATAGCTATATTTATTTAATTTGTGGACTTTAATAGGAGCAAGGAGCGAAAGATAAGATTACAGGGATTCCTCCCTACCTCCGTAGTTAGACAAGAGCTAAAGTTAGAACTGGTCTAACTTGTTTTGTGCATACGGGCACTTTTAATGCATGCACAATAGAGAAAGTGAAACCATTTTATGATTGCTTCTAACATACCGTATCCACAGAGGCGGGCATGATTTCTGACACATTGCCATAGATTTCCCCTTTTGTTAACTTATCCTTGATCATCAAATACGCCACAAATGTTCCATCATCAAAATCCTCTCCTTTTGCTGCTTTCTTGGCTAATGCACTCATCTTCTCATCAACATATGTTTTTGCTGAAAATAAAATAAAAGCCATCATTTCGTTTGAACTCCGGACTTGTGGTTTCACAATAGTCTTCATTAAATAGCCCCAGTAGCGTAGCCAGCGGAGGGGGGGGGGGGGGGGTGCAGAGTGCCCCCTGACAAAAAATGAAAGAAAAAAGTGCCCCTCTGACAAAAAAATAAAAGGGAAAATCAGGAGGGCAAAGTAAAAGCAAAGGTGCAAGGAGCCCTTTTCTACCGAAATTCAGCCCGAAAATACACAATTCTTCCGCGCTACGCGCGCATATTGCAAAGATTAAGCCCTTTCCATCCTGATAAAGGGCGAAAATAGTGTAAAATACCAATTTTTTGCGCTCTACGCGCGCACATCGTCCCGATAAAGCCTTTTGTCTCTATGTATTGTATGATGCAACATTAATTTTTTTCGTCTGTGCCTCAAAATTTTTATTTTGCCCCCCCTGACCAAAAAAGCTGGCTACGCCGCTGAATAGCCCAATGTACTTACTGATTGCAAAGATCATATCCCAAGCCTTGTCGGATTTAAGGATCGGGCACGGTTGTTTGATGTATATAGGATTGGCTTCATTATTAACTAAATGCAAACTATAGATGGCGCTATTTATCTTAAATCATATTTCTTTATTTGCAAGAGGTAGGTGATTAATACTGCCATTAAAACAGCTGGAATAGGTGAAGCAAGCAACAAGGAAATTTTATAAAATTATTTTATAAAAAAAATAAAAGGAATTATTTGAATTAAAAGCTTGAAAGAGTAATTTCCAGTAACTAAATAGCGCCACCAATTTTGTCATTAATAAGCACATATTGTATCCGAAAAAGCTTTAAAAATGCTATAAAGTGAATAATTTTGTAAAGAGGGGAAATTGAAGTTGCGAATGACTCAAAAGCATCTGTATACATTAGCATGATATCGCTTTTAGCTGTTTAAGCCTAAAATTTGGTTGTACATTATGTTTTGTTTGAAAAACTAATAAATGATCCCATCAAATAATTGCAAAGATTATATACCACGCCTTGTCGAATAATCTTCATTAAATAGCCCAATGTACTTACTGATTGCAAAGATTTTATCCCAAGCCTTGTCGGATTTAAGGATCGGGTTTTGACTCATCGGTAAATTTTTGATAAGTTTTTCTGGGTGGGTCCATAGCTTTGCGGTTTCCAATGTTAATACTTGCAGCGCATCAAAGAAGTCTTGATTTTCTTTCTTCAAAACTTTCTCTGTGATAAGGTTCAGCCTTTTGTCAAACAAAAATGTTGCAGATGCTGAAAATATAAGAATATAACAAAAATGTATTCAAAGATTTTGACAACGAGAAAGACCACAAAAACCCCTCACAATGTCAATATCGATGGTGGATGTCAGCCCTGGGTGGGACTACTACCGTTCGATATGCTGGAAAAGTACATTGTGGGATATAGGGAAATACATCTATAAGCATGTAAGTGTGAAATCACATGAATTTAGAAAGATATTGACTTCTTGTGAGAATGGAGTCAGCTGATGACTTTTCCGCGAAAAAGATAAGGAAGGTATTATGTAACAGATGTAATTTTGCAAAAAAAAAGACCTTTGGTTAATTGGATGGCATGGTGCGTTTTTCTTTGGAAAATAAAGTGTGATTCATGATTAGATCAATAAATTAATTTACGATTTTTTTATTAATTAAAAAGTAATGTTGAGTAACTGGCGCTTTCGAACATCTCCAACTCAATCTTACTTGAACCCGATTCCATTAGGACCCAAGTAGGTCTTGGCATGGAACAACGGGTTAAAGAAACAAGTAGGCCCACTTACATTCCATGGCCCATTTGTAAAGTTCTGTCTCAATTTCTGGTATGACTCCATCTGGTTTTCGAATTGATCTCAATTTGTTGATAAGATCTAGGGCTACTTCGTGCATAGAGCCAACGTGTGATACAAGTGCGCTGGGTTTCAAAATTCCTGGGCTTACTGCAGAACGCAACCTTTGCCACGTTTCACGCTCACTGCAATAACGGCAAATAAAAAATAATTACATATACGATTTTCTAAGGGGTGATGAATAATTATGTATATTCCTGGAGTGGTGAATTCTCAAAATGGTCTGCCATGCCAAAAATCGCTTCCCCCATTTGGCCGTGCCATAAAATCTTCGCCTGTAATGTAAAAACAATGCCTAAAACGTCTGTACCAAAAACCGTTTACCTCCCTTTCGACAAACCAAAAATCGCTGGTTCCCCCATGTCGACCTGTTAAAAAATGCATGCCCCCATTTGCCCTGCCAAAAATCTCTGCCCCTAATAATTCACTACAAATTATCACCATGTGACAATTATTGTTAATAATACTGAAATCCTGCATTCTTGGTTGTGATTGATTTATTTATTTATTTATTTATTTATTTATTTATTTATTTATTTATTTATTTATTTATTTATTTATTTATTTATTTATTTATTTATTTATTTATTTATTTATTTATTTATTCTATTTGAGCTTGTTTAACTATGAGACCTTGAAATTTAAATGTTCGAAATACTTTCTAAATAATATAGTTCTTTACAATTGGAATCACATATTTTGAATGATGTCCTTGAAGCTAAACAAACCAAAATATTTTATGAAGGAAGAATCCTTAGCTTGAATTGAGTGAGATCGTGGAATCATTCTTACATAGGCCTATAACATTAGCATGAAAATCATTTCAAAGGTCCTCTTCCTGCAATTATATTCCAGGGTGGCTCATGAAGTTCAAACTTTGTTTGACTAATTTGTTTAAAATATGAAATGCTAGACACGGCCCTGCAAGGTGCTAACACTTCAAAGTTTTCATAGTTCTGGTCGCTGGGGTTCAACTCCCCGCACAGGCATGAAATCCTACGTAATATGAATTGTGTTCGAACATACCGGGAAAATTGGTATAATTATTATTAATTAATTTATTATTTTGATAATGTAAAAGTTAAAAAATAGTTTAAATAATTTATAAAACAACTATGCTTTTTAATTTAAAAAAAATTCCAGCAAAACATTTTAAAACAATTTTCCTGATTGAAAGGAATCAAAGACAAGGCCTATGAGAGTGTGTCTCTCCGGGATCTTTACAGAAACAAAAGGTTCTTTCAAGCAGAGTGATCTTTTTTCGTTGTTTTGAGGAAAAAGAATGGAGTACATTTTTTTTCAATAAGACCAAGATGTTCCTCTTGAATTATCTTACCTTGTGAAAAGGCCAACACAAAGATTTCTGTCATGTCTATGTTCATTCCAGGCTTTGATTGACGGTCGATTGGGATATTTACCGACTGTGCGAAATACTTTCTCAAAATCATTAGCATCAGACGTGTGGACGATCCAGCCCACCAATGTTTTCTGTCTGTAGGTATAGAATTACAAACAAATATTTGGAGAATAAACGATATTAATTTCTGTTTTTACCAGACGGCAGACGGGTCCAATATTTTGAGTAGCGGATAACGGCGCATCTCATTCTTAGTCAGTTAAATATTATTGTAATAACTAAACATTGTTTTATTTTGCAAATCTAGTTTACCGTCATAAACACTCCACTCTTTCTGAAATGAAAGAAACTTACGCGTACTGCGATCTCGTTCGCGTATTACGCTCTAGAATGCGCTGCATACTGGATCGCGCCTCGACAAAAGTGTTCAGCATTGAAGAACCCAAGCAGTTCAAAGCACAAGTAACAAATCTCCAATAGCTCAACCATTAAGCGCACACCATTTTCCGGTTCGCCTTCCCCACTAGGGGTGTTGAACTGTACCAAGAAGAAGAAGACGACGCGCTGCTGTTTACCGTACGTGTGATAAACGGCATTCAGAAACCAATGAAACGCAGCGTTAAGGGTACAGCCTATAGGAATAAAGACCAATCGAACATATTCTTGTTTATGCCATAATATTGTAGTCTTTCAACCCTTTCATAACTTCAGCTGTGTAACTTACGAAAATTCCCGCTAAAAAGTGGTTCTTTTAATTTTTGAAAATCTGGATTTTTCGTACTGATCATACTATAATGATCACCAGACAATAATGTTCTAATCACACTATAGACTGTGTTGACATGAGACGTCAATTGCTAGGCAATTTCGGTCATATGCCCACGGATACAGGGTGTATCAAAATGATTGGTACCGGGCTATGTGACATTTTCAAAAATATATCAAAAATATAAAATTGCTGATTAATATAGTTTTTGTACTATAAATAGAAAGGGGTATATGTTAACTTATTGATCTAATAATCTGGAGATGAAAAGGTTGATGCATCTGGGATCTATTGTCATTTAAACGAAGATCGACGTAATCATGGTTTTACTTACACAACACAAGATGAATCGGTTCACTGTTTGAACTATTTACTGCATACATGCTCTTCAATATCTCACCTCATAACAAAAAATTGCTTTACACATTCTTTTAGAAAGAAAGATCCCGAAGTCCCTGCCTTACCACCCTGGCAGTGGGAGGTGAAGCCCTATCTTGAATGAACTTAACACCTGGGATGAATCCGTTCTGCAACGGCGCTTGGAAACTGTCTTCAAAAGCTTCTCTGCACTTCTCCATAGCTTCGCGTCAACCAGCGATTCTCTGCTATGAATACACGCTGAAGTGTGCAATACTGTGGAAAACTTTTACCAGGTCTAACATAACCTACACTGCCAAAAGTCTATAGCCATTCTGCCACACCATCTACTTAATAGTAATCTCAATACTACAATATAAATTACTGCACTGGAAGGTGTTGATACACACATTTATTTCACCCCACCTAAATATTCAAGTCAATAATATTACTCTCAACCAATAAATATTGATATTTATATCATTATGAATGAAGAAATAGGCAGGGAAAAATTAAACATTTCCATGATTTTCAACATATTATTCTCACAAGGTATTTGTAGTAAAATAGAGCTTTGAAAACGTTGCGCTACTGATCCAGCGTTACGATGAAAAGTGTAAAACACCTACTTTCCTTTAGAATCATGTAACCTCTGAACAGAATGTGCTATCTTTATGATCTAAAATTCTTAGAGAAGATTAAACTACTATAATTACAAATATGTAAACGATTTACCCCAAACTGGTACAAAAAATAGTAAAAGAAATCGGTAAAAAATGAAAAGTCGTCGGTACCAATCATTTTGATACACCCTGTATGTTATGTTCAGTACGGGGTACCATGAGGAACATGCAAACTTAAAATAATTTTTGCAAACTTTGAAAATTTTTACAAACTCAAATGATTTTTACAAACTCGAATAGTTATTACAAACTTTAATTTTTTGTTGCAAACTTTAATATAATGTATTGTGTATGTAGAGGCCCATTTATTGTCGGATTTCTGTATTTAGATCACGCAGGGGACGCACCATTAGATTCTCAGGGGTGCATGGGAGTTTGGGTCAGGCAGAATTTTTTTTGTATTTTTTTATCGCCTCCAAAGGGAGGATTTATTTTCACCGCCTTTATTTATTTATTTATTTATTTTTCAATTATAATGTATACCTTTATACAAAGTTGGAAATTTGTTTTACTCACCAGTGAGGCAAAAAAATTTTCCATCTCACTAGTGGGCGAAGTTGTTTTTCGTCTCACTAGTGGGCGAAGTTTTTTTTCAAAAAACTCCCATGCCCCTTGGAAATCAAATGGTGCGCCTCTTAACAACAATTGGGCGCTATTAATACACATTAATGTTTTTAAGCAAATAAAATTCCAAAATATGGTACGTTTTCTGCCTTTGCTTGCCACGTGGTAAGCCTATGTTGAGGTTGCGATTATATGTAAAAAAAATTCAAGATGGATACCAACAAGTCGTGTGGCCGAGCGGTCTAAGACCCATCTGTAAAAAAAAAATTATATCGCATCGCGCATAGACTCAATCTCGATAGCCTGAGTCTCGCTGGGAGTCTTGCTCTCTCGTGAAAGTTGAAAGTTCACAAAAATATATCTTAAGTTTGTAAAAAATTATTTGAGTTTGTAGAAAGTTATTTGAGATTGTAAAAAAATTATTAGAGTTTATAAAAAACATATTTGAGTTTGTAGAAAATCATTTCAGTTTGCAAAAAATATTTGAGTTTGTGAAAAATTATTTTAAGTTTGCATGTCCCTCATGGTACACCGTAGTTCAGGGACCGTGCTTTTAAAAAACCCACCAGATCGCAATCAGGCCATTGACCTGTGTAGTGGTCATACGTTGCTCGCTCAACCATAACATCATGACTGTCCCTAATAGCTACTCATTAATAATGCGTTGCATCAGGTCATGGACTCTATTCAATAATTTTAATCCTTTCTTTGAGGTCAATAGATGAAAGGGAGACCTTGAAAAACAGATGCGTGTTTCTAGATAATATTTTATCATCCAAGCTGGTGATCTAGGATATTTCTAGGAGGCGACACTTATTAATTCATACCGCTCACATCTTTCTTCATCCAATGGAACTGCTGAGATAATAAGTGGATGTTACAATCTAATCTGCTACAATCGGCATAGTTGATGATATCTGATTCTGATAATTCACTAGTAGTAGCGAAATTACAGCGCTTTGTATCCTCTGGTGCACTATATAAATCTTATAGGCCTATGGATTCATGTTATTTATTTATTTTATAAATATTTCTTGTAAACACAATCTAATGTGGTGCTCACTACATGTAGAAGGCCTGGTCTGCAAATGTTCAGTTCATAAATCTAGTAAAGATAAAGCTTCATATGTTTAGTGTAATCAAATGAAATACCAAAGCTGGATATTATACAATCGTGATGCATTCCTTCTTGTTATGGACGACAAGTATTAACTTTGATATTATTATGGCAATATCCATTCCCTTCTCAATTCTCGCTATTCGCAATAAGGGCGCCGTCAGCGGTTTGCGATGTAATCGTGATGTATCATGGGAAATCGTGATGTATCATGGGAAAAGGTCGACATCCAAGTCCGCGCAATTCGAATATTACCATGCTATTACATAGGAACACGTGACAATATTTTTTAGTTTGTCAATATAACGGTATTACACGCAAAACAAAAGAAAAAAAATTAATTGTGCACATTTCAAATCACATTATTAAGTATTATTGAGTATCGATTCGCGTGTAACACCTTTATTTTGACAAACTAAAAAAAAATTGTCACGTGTTCCTATGTAATAGCATGGTGATATTCGTATTGCGCGGACTTTGATGTCGACCTTTTCCCATGATACATCACGATTACATCGCAAACTGCTGGCGGCGCCCTTATTGCGAATAGCGAGAATTGATTATGCTTTCTTTTCGAAAAATAAACCATGAGGCCTAGTGGCCATGGTATAAACCTATATTCGGTGTGCGGAAACCTTCCACGGTTAGGGCGGCGCGTGTACTCGCATATTCGCTAAACTGCCGCCTCCTTCATTTGCCAACCTTTATCGAGGGGCGTGTTTGAGGTTTTATAGTCATACATGTAGGCCTACCATTTTTCACCCTGATTCAACGCGTTGAAGCAGCTGTTTCGCTCGCGCATCTATGTGGCGTCTTAAGGCCTGTTCATACTACCACCGCATTTGCGATGCGTTGCTTTGCGATGCCGATATATCGATTTAATTTTTGCCGCAACTCAACGCAACTCGTCGCATTTCCAAGTTAAAATGTATTTAACTTCATTGCGATATCGCAATGCAGTATTTTGCAGTGTGGCAACGCACCGCATCGCAAAGCAACGCATCGCAAATGCGGTGGTAGTATGAACGAACCTTTACGCGGGTGCATGTGTACACCAGCGCTTTGACCGAACGCTAGTAATTATTTGGCTGTGCCCAATTAAATGCTCACTGTACTGACATCACTACCACATCAGGATGAAAAATCGCATATCGCAAACCAGCCAAATTTGTCATAGGTTTGAATTGCTAATAGGAAAACCGTGAATATATGGTCTCAAACTCTTAAACATCTGAGCAGAAACGTGTCCTTTTTACTGGTTTAAAGTGAGTCTGTAGCTGTCGCCATCTTTGGAATATAATACAACATTCTCTGGCCAAACATCGGGTTAAATGTAAGTAAATAGTTAAAATCGTCTAAATTCAATAATATCAAACAGCCACGGACATTAAGTCAAGGCTACATGAGAAGTTTGGGGTAGGTCACGCATTTCCTTGGTGTAAAAAACAGCCAAAAGGATGTCCAAAATTCCCTCTTTTTATCACAACGTGATTTATTACGAAACAGCATTTTCATAGGGCATACGCTGGTTCTTTCAATTCTAGTTTAAAATCTGTTCGTCACATGCAGTCTGATTTGGTATCTATGTTTTCATCAAAGTCTTGGGAACTAATGTGGACAGTTGTTTTGTTTAAAAAACGGATACTGTTTAAAATATCAGTATTTACGCGAGCGACAGTTTGAGTGTGTAAAATGCATTGAAAATTGTCGGCTAAAGAGTGCATAAATTAAAATCGCGAACAGTAATAGCAACAATAACTATCTACATTCCAAGCGGAAAAGCTTTTCATAAGCATACCACCTATTTTTGGGCAATCGCTGCAACCGAAATATGAAATTCCAGGCCATCTGTAAAAAAGAGCGTGAGCATATTTAACTATGAACTTGGGACATCACAACACATGTTTTAATTGGTGTCAGACCTATTTTAATGATACGATATGCCCCCAATAATGGCTTTCATTTGAACTATTATTTGTTAAACTGCTATTGTTACTTTTTGAGAAATTAATGAATTTATCGAAAAACTCTACGGAGAGTGTCACCTTGACAGCTACATCCCTTAACAAGCTCACCACAGCCACTGACTAAGAACAGTTATTACACATTATCCAATTTTTACTACATAAACGGTACCTGAAAATTGGTCCATATTCTTTGGCGCAGCTAAGCAAGTACTCATGCGCCTTAGTAAATGCCTTGCCTCTCCACGCATGGTACAAAGGAGCCAAGATGCCCATCAAACCTTTCTCGTAACCACCTGGAGAAATAGATTTATGCAATTCAAATTATGAAATGAAATTGTACAATTACACCATTATACATTTCACATGTATCCATCTCACAAAATCTCACATAAAACATATCAAAAATCCCGGAAATCCAAGTAGTGGAACAGCGCCTAATTTCCATAAACTCAAAATGACCGCTTATGAAATAGAATACATGAATCCAAAACCCACCCAAGTCCATGGGAAGTGATTTTGAGAAAAAAACCTGTGTATCATTTTAATTCCTTCAGTTAGATTTACCTGGTCAATATGGTAAGTTGTACGTTCAAATGGGTGGGTTAAACTGTATTAGGTATGACGATTAGCATTTCATGGACTTCGTGGGGTTCATTTTAAATTATGGACTTGGGTGGTTTTTTGAATCATATACGAAGACAATAATGTTGGAAAGATATTACTACTAGTAAGATAATACAAAATAAAGCACACAGTTCCAAAACAATACAACTATTCTAATTTTCAATTGAGATTAGTTTGATTAAAATCGGAGGGAGTTTCAATTGCCGACCCCTGTGATCCTTTTGTCTATAACTCAAGAACTATACGCCGAAGACTGGTCAAACTATACTTTTATAATATATTGGTATCTTTTAATAGGTATATCACCTCAAAAATAAGCGCAGCAGAAAAACGTTATTTAATGTTTCTACATGAATGAGCTTTATTAAAGCATCAAAAATCAAAAAACGGAATTGAAATCGGTCAATGCATTGTGATGTAGTGTCAATTTTAAGATGCTCGTAAATGGAATTAAAACCTGCCACAAATGGCTATAATGACAAAATTGGCACATTTCGAGATTTTGAAGGTTTATTTGGACGCTTGCTTGAAAAAGCAGCGTTAATTTAAATACCACAGGTTAAATGCCTATCTTTCCTAACTTCGTTAAAGAAAACAAAATTAAAAATCTATCATTGAATAATTATAATAAATTAACCAAATATACTATTTTAGCAAATTCAGCCAATCTGCAGACAAATTAAAGGTGAAAAAATGACTAAGTTCAGCTAATTAATATGCAAAATTGATGCCAATAGAAAACCGTACATGATATCAGGGTGCGGTTTTTTATTTCAATTGATAACAAAAAATACATAAAAAGTAATTAATTATGCAAATTAGCTAATTACAGGTAATTATGTATTCATGATATTTTTATGTAAATTAGGCATGAGTAAGTTTGGGTTTTTTTCAATATTTAATGAAAGTCTATTCATTCACCATAAATATGTCAAGTATGAACCTGTTATGATGTTGAATAAAGAAACTGCAGTTAATTACTTAAATATAATACAAAACATACAAAGTTTGACATTTTGACGATATCTGGAATAGAATTTTCATTTTTTTTCTGTAAACATGGTATGTGTCACCATTGAGCAAAGCCAAATCCGAAAAGTAAAAATCATAATTCATTTGCACTTTAAATGAACATTTTGTTATCTGACAAATGACAAATGGTAAACGGAAAAGCCATTCACACTGTACCGCGTATACAAAAATAGCATGGCCTTGGACACACACAATGGCTTAGAGCTATTGAGGTTTGGAAAATTACTCCCTAAAAATATCTGAGATATAATGTTTTGTTTCAACTAGTTTTCTCGAAGTGTTTCATTCGTTGTCGACGGATATTATTTACATGCTAAGAAAGATTAGTATTTCAGCTAAATGGTGGTAGGTCCCTTTATTTCAACGGGCCTATATTTACTGATTTATGAGCGATCTTCAAAAATCCATAAAAACAGGCAGTAGCTCTTAAACAAAACAATTTTTAATTTTGGGGACCTGATGGTAGCCCCAGGAAGGCTTCACACACCATATATTAAAAATTCAAACAATTTGGATAAATGACGCATATGAGGAAATTCATTTATCGACATGGATGTTTTCTAAAATTGGCTAACTTTGAAGCGCGCGCTTTTCAATTCACTGTTATGCTTGCATGCACAGTGTAGCAGAATTATTGTGCAGCCACTGTGACATACCTACTTTTAAACCAAAAAGACCAACATTGAAATTTAACCAGTACATATAATAAGCGGCATTTTATGCTTGTAAGAAGTGGTTACATCATCTCGGCCGGAGTAGCTGGCAGTCATCTGTTTAGACTTTTGTTTAGAAACTTTTTGCCAAACAAACTGCGTTTCGTTGATGGAACTTCAGCACAAACTGTGCATTTGAATATTTAAAAGAACTAAACAAATGATGTTTATTCTGTATTATAACACTATATTATTAAATATATATTATAAGGTAATACATTGATCTTATAAGAAATGAATCCAGGAAGCCGCAGGTCACATTTATATTTCCATAAGAATTGCAGTTATTGAGTAATGACAAATAATAGGCTAAATAGTCCAATACGATAGGACAATCATTCAATAACTTACGAGCGTAAAACATATGTCTGTGCTCTTCAGATACAGACACACTATACACGTACCCCACTTTGCTCAAATCAACAATTCCGTACCTGGTATTGGGATCTCATTAAAAGGTCTAGCCGATTCAGCTCGGGTAGCAGTTATGATGTCAACATCTTCTGCCGTGCTCATTGTGGAACTCTTATTCCTTGTATTCGATCGAGTTTGTTGCCACTTTGGTTGACTGTTTCTATCGGTGTTGTTGTTGTGCATTGGACAGTCCATTGGTGGAATATTGCTGCGAACATCTGAAGTCAAAATAAGTGAGGCAGACCTTAAGGGATGAGCCAATTTGCCCAAATTTGGCCCGAAATTTGAGGAGTCTGCCGTGTTTACTATGAGGTTTTGCCTAGAAATGTTTATCATATATACAAAAATGTATCGTGTATATGAAGGGGAATCTCTATAGATTTATATTTTAACATGATTATTTTTGTAAGGTCATAGAAAATTCTTAAAGTAGGCTTGTATATTCAATGTTGCGCTTTGGTTCATGCTTTGTAAATTGAAATTTCTTTAATAATATTTCCCTTGAAACTTGTCTTCACTCGTGTAGCTATTCGCTCGCTTAGTGCATGTTAGAATATGACCGATAGGTCAACTGGCTCACACTATCATTGACACGAACCACTGATTGCAATGATCACAACACAAAGTAGCATATCATAGTTCGAAACAGGTGTATGAGCCTAGCAGGCTTGAACCAGTAAACGTTGATAGTGTTGCCAATATCGGGACAAATTTCTCTGAAAACTAAACCTCATGCCACCAAATTTTGATAAAATTATAGGCGTGATTACTTTTGGTATGATATTAGAAGTGATCCGAGTTTAAAGGCGAAGTATAATGTCAAAATTCACTACTGCGGTCTAATAACTGCTTTGATTGAGACACGTTTATAAATTCAAACCAAATCAGGAGGATGCGAGTTCATAAGGGCAATGTCGGGGAATAAAGTTCATGACGTCACAGTTCGATGCGAAGAGATGACATGCGCGTATGGGGGGGCTTTGGGGCGCCAGCCCCCGGGTCAAAGTAGGGGGGCGTCAAAAACGAAGGGCGGCGGAAGAAGAAGGGCGGCAAAAGAAGGGCGGCAAAAAGAAGAAGGGGCGGCAAAAAGAATTAGTAAAGAAAAAAGGGCGAAAAAATTTGAAGAACTTGAAAAAAATGGTACTATACATTGTTTTTAGGGCGCTAGCGCCTAAAATCCTTTTTTTTTTGCTCTTCACTTTTTCAAACCACCGAAAAAAAGTTGCGTCAACCTTTTCGGGCTGTTGAGGAAGGGCGGCAAAAAGGGGGTATTCTTCATAGGAGCGGCCACGGTACGCCACTGGATGAGGTCCGACCAACAGCCATTTTGTTCATTATAACGAATGGTTCATGTTCTAACTAATTCCAGTAATTTGTATTTATCGTACAATAAAATGTGGCCAAATGTATATGTGTACATAGTGTGTGGACCACAAGAATAATAATCTTCTACGGGCTTGGCTACTAAGCATGTTGGGAAGGATATTGACCTATGTCACTTATCATGTTAGAGATGAGGTCCGACCAATGCTTGTTTCATACTTTTGTCGCTGAGCGGCGTGACGCACGCGCATTGCAGACAAATGGACACAATCGAAGCTTGTTATTGGTTAATACGTTGCCGTAGCAGCAAATGGCATGGAAATATGACGGGCATTGTGGCACACGTCACTGTGTGCGACTAAATGTACTCAAAGAAAGCGTACATTTCAATGGAGCATATCCATGGGCGTTAATCCGCGGGCGGGTGGAGCATGGGAACGTGTCCCCAACCTTTCGACAAAATGACCCATTTTTGTTCTTTTCAGCCACTTTTTGACAATTCAAGTCAAATATCCCGCCATTTTTGAAGCCAGATTGGTGCTAATGAGCATGTCTATAGAAGAATAACGAACTGCCGTCAATTTCTGTTCCAATTGATACCAACCACGTAGTAGTAACTTACCTTGCGAGTAAAATACGGTCCCTGCACTGGGTGATACGCAAGACTTATGGCATGATTGACATCCAAATCGCGATCCAGTTTTACCGCTTAACTTCGCCACGTTTCTGTCCAGTAGAGAAATTGTCGTCCGAAATGACATCGTGCAATTCAAAACTTAAACTAAACAAAACACATAATAGGATCTACTATATTGTAAGTTGAAATTTCAATTGGAAGAAGTATTATATATACCAGCGAGCAACAGATCCAGTCATAGTAGTACGTGCGATAGTTTGCGTCAGAACGTCCGACCTTACTTATCAGGCACATAACGAAACTGTAAATATAGTAAAAAGTACATACAATAGTTTGTACTTGATGTTGATATTCAAGCCTGATGTATACCCATCATATCGCAGCTGATAATCTCATCGCGCGATGGATTTCTGGTATTACATTCCCTGGGTACACTTATGTGATATTTAGTCCGCACCAAATAGTTGTGCGATAGACTCTTTTCATTCACTTGTGTTGAAACGGCCTTAAAGGAAATCTGTACCATAAACTAATCAATGGCTATATAGTTGCAGTAATAATAAAAACGACAAACAGTAAAAGTCCTACGCTTATATACGTCCAAATAAAGGAGAAATTCTTAATTCCTTACGACGATCAGCCGTCAGTTTGAAATCCATGGTGGCTGCCATATTGCTACCCGATGTATTTTTATTACGCTGTAACGGTACCCCGATTTTAAAACCAGCGAAATCCGTGCCACAAGCCTCGTCCCTCGTGAACTTTGGTGACACGGAGCGAATACTACCGAAGTTCAGATTCAACATTCGTTTAAAAGAAAACGCGACAATTTTTACCCATAAAACTACCGAAGAACATAAAAAATGTATTTTAAGTAATATTTATGATCAACAATGTCTTTTGAGAACGAAAAGTGTAAAAACAGCACTAAAAACAAAATTCGCTGTGGGGGTCGCGAATGCCATAAAGCAACACACGCTCGCCGAAGGTAGCCGAGGGTCTGTGTGAAAGGTTACACTACCGCTTGTGGCAGAAAGGATTCGCAAACAGCTATCATGGCAGCTTCCATGAATCGCAGAAACGAAGGATTAAAAGTGCTTTTTCTTTGTTAGGAATATTCCGAAATTCATATAGACCGTCTGGTATGTTTAATTTAGGGGTATATAACTATATTAGCCATTGATTAGTTTATGGTACAGATTTCCTTTAAGCACGTGAAATAGGGAAAGGTTTGCGGGTAAAATCACGACTGTAAATCATAAATTGGAGCAACTTCAACGTGTTCGCGTGTTTCACAAGAGGACCAGATCCAATCTTTAGCTTTGTGGTGGACACATCAGATGTTTTGTTGCAAAACAAGCGCGTCCCTCGGCTTTGTTATGGATGAACATCTTACCATGTCTTCTTATCTTAACGATGTTTGCCGTTCCACATGTCTCGCTATATTCACAAGATTGGACAGATTCGGAAATACATTGATCGAACAGGCAGAACGCTTAATTTAGTACACGCTTTTGTTACCGCGCGACTTGGTCTTTCTAACAGCAGTATCGCTAAACTACACAGGGTGCAATAATGAAGTATACATCGGCCCTTAAGATGCCATACTGACATAAAATTATCCTTATCAAAAACAAAATACACTATATTGAGGTATTCTGAACATTGGCCGATTAGTTATCTTTTTTTCCCATAACAATCAATCTTTATTAATTAGATATATGTCTCACTCACCGGATTGTTTGCATATAATCTGACTTCACAAACTATTGCATTTTTCATGTAGATTGTTTAAATAGTTTAAGATCATGCACAAAGCGCAGAGTTATATTTACGATAAATTTCTCTATTTCGTCTTTTTCTGATAGAAAGTTCAAAAATTTTGATATCCTTTCCATGTTTTTTCCACTATTTGATTGGTATTATATACATGCATTTTTTATTGAACATTTTATTGCCCGGAGAACCCAACACTAACATTATGTTGCTTTATGTTTTTATCAAATTTGTCATCAAGGTGTAACAATCCTTATTATTATATACAGGGTGAGTCAAATTGGTCGGAATCCAACTTTACTATTTCTTTTAGCTGGCATTATGATAGTGTGTTGCTTTCTCCTTCAGATAAATTTTGAATTTTAGAAATTGGTCATTTCATTAAAAAAAAAATATGGCAATTTTAATATAACAACCAATTTTCATGTCAAAACACGGAGTGTTATTGTTGTGTTTACAAATAACGTTTAGGGTGTCTCCTATAGCACTTTTGACACGCCTATTATGGTTTACAACAACAAA
Organism: Amphiura filiformis; assembly: GCF_039555335.1. Classification (NCBI taxonomy): domain Eukaryota; kingdom Metazoa; phylum Echinodermata; class Ophiuroidea; order Amphilepidida; family Amphiuridae; genus Amphiura; species Amphiura filiformis. Next base: position 44,934,483 of record NC_092641.1, read on the forward strand.
ACTGGCACCAGAACAACTTCAATTGCAACACTCAGATAAGGTTTGCCTGTTCATTTTTCAAAATAACCTTCTTTCCTTTTTTAAAGGATTTGTTTTCAAAATGATCTCCTTTATATGCAAACTATTAAAAGGAGGTTCATTCAGAAAATAAGAAAAAAAAACCATACTAGTCAAAGTTATTTTGCAATTTCAATAGATTTAAATATGTCCAAGTATTTTTTTTCTGAATAATTCAGATACCGTATTATAATGCGTTGCTCAATTGTCTTTCTGATATGATCATGACCTTCAGTCTCATGGTCTCCAGGAAGAGTTTCAGTCGGCGTACAGGGCTAGGCATAGTACCGAAACGGCACTGCTAAGGGTCAAAACAGACATATTGAAAGACATGGATTGCGGCAGAGCTGTGTTTGTAGTGCTTCTTGACCTCTCTGCCGCTTTCGACACGGTAGACCACGTCATCCTTCTAAACCGCTTGTCACGCACATTCAACATCACTGGTATGGCTCTTAACTGGATTAAAAGCTATCTACAGAGCAGAAACTTTCGCGTTTCAATAGGTGCTGTATCATCTGAAAAATATGATCTGAATTACGGACTACCACAAGGATCGGTCCTTGGACCACTCTTCTTTGTTCTTTACACCTACTGCATTGGACATATTATCAGAGAGTTTGGGATTTGCTATCACATTTATGCTGACGACGTGCAGCTGTACTTTTCCTTTGACCCAAAGATTGCTGGTGCTGCTGAACTTGCCTTATCCAGATTATCGTCTTGTATCAATGCTATTCGGCAATGGATGATGACGAATTTGTTGAAGCTCAATGACTCCAAAACGGAGTTTTTGTAGCAGGTTCGTCTCATAATCTAAAGAAGTTACAGACTGTATCTATCAAAATTGGTAATATGGACATTAGACCCTCTTCGACCATTAAGAACCTTGGAGTTGTCTTCGATCAAACAATGTCCATGAATGCTCATGTGAAATCACTCACTAAATCAGTGAACTTTCATCTCAGAAACATGTACAGAATTCGGAGGTATATCACAACTGAAAGCTGTCACCATCTTGCTAGGTCTCTCATTTTGTCTAGACTTGACTATGCGAACTCACTTCTACTTGGCATTTCGGCAAAGGATAGGAAACAACTGCAGAGGCTTCAAAATAGAGCCGCCAAAGTTGTCTACAAATGCAATAGACTGGAACCATCTGCACCTTTGCTTAGAGACCTTCACTGGCTGCCAGTTGCCGAAAGGATCATCTTCAAAGTGCTGCTGCTAGTGTTCAAAGCTCTGCATGATGTAGCTCCGGCCTACTTGTCGGATCACCTCGTCCTCTACGTTCCTGGTAGAGATAACATGCGATCCAGCAATAACTATTTGCTTCATGTTCCGCGCACTTCACGATCCATGGGTGACAACGCCTTCTGTTCGGCTGGCCCACGCCACTGGAACGCACTTCCAGGTCATCTTCGTTTTGCACCTTCTGTCAACGTGTTTAAGAAGCACCTACAAACGCACCTCTTCCCACCTGTATAGGGATTTGTTTCTTAAATACGTTGACAGAAAGGGTTTGCCTCATTTTCCCCAGGTTTCATGTTTATTTTGATTTTCTTGCCACACTCATTAGTTCTTTGGTTTTACTTAAATTTTTAATGTGTATTTTTCATGTGATTTTAATATGTATATCATGTATATTTCTTAATAATTATGTACTTTTTAAGATATAGTTTGATGTATATTCTTGTATCTGCATTTTAATGTTTTTATTGTAAAGCGCTTTGACAATTTTAATATAGCGCTCTATAAGTGTCGTTTAATAATAATAATAATAATAATAATACCACGTGATTGTCATCCAATTAGTTAGCCACGCATCTCGTGAATATTACGCTATAAATGAATTCTTTTGAATTATATAACTGTGATCAGTCGGTGCTGTAAACGTTTGTGAGGGAGGGGGACACAATTACCATTATTAGTCATTGAAACTTCAGCGCGACAGCGCCGCCCGTAGCGCCTCCGCGACGTAGGGGGTGTGTGAAAGGCGATGTGCACCCACGAGTGAGAAACCTTTGCAAAATGAAGGCGCAATTGAAGCTATATTTGGTGAATCATTTTTACACTTTCTTTCAGGGTCGGTAACAGTTCAGTTATTATATTTTATTTAATGGTTCATGAGGAGTATCGAATGTAATATTGACAACCTTAAGAACTTTTCAAAATGTAAACAAGACTATTTTATTCTCGGCGATCAATCAACTTGGGCTCTACCGATGATTCTGGATGAATTGTCACTGCCATGTTTGAGCCGACATTTGGTTTGGTTGGAACTAATGTGAAATTCCTGATGAGCTGAAAAAAAGTAGGACAAATGAGTGTTTAACAGGATGCTATAGATAAATCGTGGTAAGATACTAGGATAGGATAATAAGAGGACAGGGGCCATATTTTACGGTTTTAGCCATTCAACTATAACAAAAATCATGCACGTGGGGCGGAAATGACATTCCTCCGAAATGTCCTTGATAAAACCACACCTCTTGTGTGTCAGCTTTATTTGTCTCAATATTTGAGGAGTGCAAACACTGCTAAAGTCATGCTCCTCTCCGACCCGCCTAAATTGTATTAGAATTTGGAACTATTAGGACGTTTATTGTGCGTGTTGTGGCAATGTAACCTACAAAAATGTGCATACAATGTAGTTACGAATGATAAATGATCAAACAGGTCTACATGAGTTACCTCTGATAAGAGAAGATACATCTCTTGTTGTGCTAATCGGCGACCTGAAATATATTAAATACATATACAAAATTTCAAATTAGTTTAATATATTTTCCGTCTCTCGTCAATTCGTCGGCCGTATCACATACTGACGTATCATTTTTAGCCAGAAATTCAGAAAAAATAGGTTTTGGGCCAGAGCACCTAAAATCTTGTACAAAGACACCTTTTTTGGGGTAAGTCTACTCCAAGGATTCAGAATCTGACATAAGTTTGGCGTTATGACCTTATTTTTGGTCAGAAATCCAAGATGCCCCCCTCTATTCTGTAGAGTGGAAACTTTTGAATGGAAGCACCTGCGAAAATGAATTAAACCCTTTTTTGGCTAATTCTAAAATGGTCACGGATATGGAAGGGGGTTTAAGACTGCCTTATCTGGGTTTTACATATCTAGTGATAAAGAGCCTATATGTGGTTTAAACTGCCTTATCTGGGGTTTACCTTCCTTACCTGAGGCTAAGCTGCCTTAACGTTAGGATAACGCAGTCTAAACCCCAGATAAGGCGCCGTAACCCCAGATGAGGGACTTAGACCCCAGATAAGGCGCCTTAACCCTAGATAAGGACCGTAACCCCAGATAAGGCATCTAATCCTCACGAAAGGCGCCCTAACTCTATACAAGGAACGTAAACCCCGATAAGGCAGTCAGTGTCTTTGTAGGTAGGCCAACTCTGGTTCAAACTTTATTTGTTCAAGATGGCGTCGGCGACCGCCATCTTGGATTTCTGGGCAAAAATGAGGTCGTAATGTCAAAGTTATGTCAGATTTGAAATCCTTGTGGTCGACTTATCCGAAAAAGTGTCTTTGTACACGATTTTAGGTACTCTTGTTCAAAACTAAAATTTTCAAAATGGTGCCGGCAGCCATCTTAGATTTACGTAATCCTTGTGCTCGACTTACCCGAAAAAGTGTCTTTGTACATCAATATAGGTGTTCTGGTTCAAAATTTTATTTGTCAAAATTGCGCCGGTGGCCATCTTGGATTTTGCCCTCTAGCGAAAAATGCCGGGATTTTTGCGAGGGACATGGGGGCTGTTTTTTTAATAAATGGTCCATAGAACCGCTTTACGGGTTAGTTTATGTAATGGGTTCAGCAGGATATGTTGTATATCGATTTAATTCGACTTTCGTATGATCAAATTCAGAGGCAAATGGCCCAGTCAGAGACCTTGCCTTCCCCCAGTTGCCGCCAATAAAAAACAAAAATATCAATAATTTACCATTTTTACGGCAAATTTGCGAAAATCGTATGCTTTTTGACCCACCTGAAATTCACTTGCCTCCCCATGCCACCCGAAACAAATTCTGGTGCTGTCACTTATCAACTTACCAACACACATTCTGGTTCCGTGCCCAAACGGTAGAGAAGCAAAGGGATGGTATATTTTCTCCTTCTGAAGCCAACGCTCAGGCTGGAATTCATTTGGGTTGTCAAAATCTCGGGGTCCCGACTTGCGTTGTAGAAATTAGTCGTAATACAAGTCTGAAATGTGAATTGTAAATCATGTAAACAAATTTGAGCTGGATTCGCCTCATAGCAGTTTATCATAGCTTTTAAATCTCAATTTCCATATCTGAAGATAACTGGTAGGTTTTGATGTGATGGGTCACATTTTTTACACTCACTCCTTTTGGAACATTATATCCCCTGATTTCAATATCCTTGTCAAGAATCCTAGCAGAAGCTAAAACGATTGGGTAAAGTCTGAAAATAATAATAATAATAATAATAATAATAATAATAATAATAATAATAATAATAATAATAATAATAATAATAATAATAGCAATTGCAACATGACGATTGTGACAATTAATTGGTTTTTCCATCAGAAATCCATTCACCCCTATAGAAGATTTTGTTAAGGTTTTTAGTGAAAGGTCAAATTGTTCAATTGATCGTTGGTTTTTCATCCCAGCTACATGCACTTAACGTACATATCATTAGAGTTATACAATTTATTTCGAGTACTGTTAAATTTCAAACATATCAATATTTAATCTATCCGAGTTCTCAAACCATTTTTGTACAAAAAAATGCATGACAATATATGCTTATGGATTTCAACTGGAATAGTCGTGAAGAACGCCCTAATAATACATGGTTTCATATCTCCTGGTATCACTCATTCTGTAATTGGGCTTCGGCAACGTTCAAAACTGGTATGTTAAATCCAGAATATGTAATAAGGGATGGCCGGGGGTTGACTACCCTTGCAGAAAATATTTTAACTGAAATGAAGACGGAGACAATAAAACTATAGGCAAAACTCATTTGGTAGATTCCGTTCCTCCCTCCCCTACCATACCCAGACTGGTCTGTTCAGTAAGGACAACGTTAAGGTGGTACTACACCCCTGGCCAATTGTGTGCCTATTTTTGCATTTTTCTTAAAAATTATAGCGCATTGGTGACAAGTAAGATATGTGTATTATAGGGGCAAGGACTACAACTACTGCACTGAAAATTTTATTTCAGCACAGAAACAGTTGTGGAGTTACAGTCAAAAATGAGGGATAACCAATATTTAATCAATAACTACTTGTCTTGAGTCACTGAAATTCCAGTGTAGTAACTGGATTCCTTGCCCCTATAATATACATTTTGTTTTTGTTTTAATATACATTTATTTTTTTGTTACCAGTGTTTTATTAGTTTTTGGAAAAATGCAAAAATAGTCACAGATTTGTTAAGGGGTGTAGTACCACCTTAACCCTAACCCCCTAAGGGCTTTTCGGCGACGGGAAGGGAAAGAAGGAAAGAATAAAGAGAGAAAAGAATGCTCTGGGTGGGATTCGAACCGACACTTTGCCACGGGTCTTGGGCTTCGCTGGCCAGCGAAACCGTGCCTATATATCACTTAGGGCGATTGCGTCATCACACCACGTGGGATGCATGCACGAACAGCGCATATATCAAGTAGTATTTTGTAGTATTCAGGCGGGTTAGGGTTAAGTTATTAATAAGAGTATTCAAAATACCTTGTTTTTCTCGTTTTTCTCTTCTCTTTATTGAAATCTCTACCTAGTGTTACGGTGAAATAGAAGAGAAATTTGAAAGCCTAATCTGACTACATTGTAACGCGTTTTTTTATCAAAAAAGCAAAAAAAAAAAGAAAAAGAAAAGCGCAGTGATTTATAGTGTGCTACGCAAAGGCACAACGCCTAGACGTTGATCCAGAGGCTTCAGCACACTTTACAGGTTGTCGCTGACCACTAAGGCCCACAACATATCAAATGCAACCATTTAAAAACCTTTGATACAGACTAATACTAATGCAGTACACACCTCTGTGTTTCTTTGACTGTTGCCTTTAAATACTTCATACTGTCGAGCATTTCAGATGTAGGAGTAGCGCCCTCAGGGTTGATGTGCATTACTTCGTCGTAAAGTTTATCTTGGATTTCTGGATGCTTGGAGACTTCATGAATTAAGAAAGCACTCGTATTTGCTGTCTAAAAAGACAAAACCAAAAGCTATCAGATTACTTTCACATTTGCCATTTGTTCGCATTAGCCATTCCAAAAATGAATAATATAAATTTAGATTAATTTAGAGTTTTCTAATTTGGTACCGGTAGATCACTAAGTAATCTCTTTAAAGAAGATAGGTATTTATGTTATAGATGGTATAGAGACTGAAAAATAACAGTTCTTGTTGCATTTAATACACCTACCGTATCAACTGAGGCGGGAAATATTTCTGACACAGTACCATAGATTTCCTCTTTCGTTAACTTATTCTTGGTCATCAAATAAGCAACAAATGTTCCATCATCAAAATCCTCTCCTTTTGCTGCTTTCTTGGCTAATGAACTCATCTTCGCATCAATATACGTCTTTGCTGAAATATTAAAAAAATATAATTACATATTACTTTCATTTCTTTATCGACCGAACAAATAAATTAAATGCACTTACTGATTGCAAATAGTTCGTCCCAAGACTTGTTGGACTTAATAACCGGATTCAGACTCTTTGGTAAATTATTTAGAACTTCTGGTGGAAGAACAAAGAGTTTTCCAGCTGTCCATGCTAAAACTTCAATTGCCTCGACGAATTCTTGGTTTTCTTTCTTCAAGACTTTTTCTGTGATCAGGCCAAGCCTTTTGTCAAAGACGTAGGTTGCAGATGCTGAAAGTAAAATGATATAGGGCCATTAAAAGAATATGAAGACCTGAGCGCAAGAAGACTGTAAGTCCACTTTTGACGAAATTAACAAAAATGTTGACAATTTTTTTGATATTTGGTCCCCTCTCCATAGGGGTCACGTGAGGGGTCAAGAGGGGTCAAAATTAAAAATTATCCAATGTCGTCAAGAGACATGTCAGATTATTCGTCTCATTACAACGATTACGAAAATATGTAATTTATCATACTTTTTGAGCTCGGTTAATGAGTTAGAGGGTCACTTCCGGTTAAAGGTCAACTGAGGTCAAATTTTAAAACAACCATTAAATTGGCTTGTTTAACGGTGTCAAATTGGTCGTCTTTGCACATTGATGATTACCAATATGGTTAAACATTTCCAACATCTGCATTCAGTTCTGAGCTTTTGTTTCATTCCAAGCGCAAGAAGATCGTAAGTCCAAAAAGACAAATCGACCAATATCGATCAGGTCTTCATATTTAAACATTGAAGGCGGAGGGGAAGTCCAGGAAGCTTAATTTCTTTTTGCAACCATAATGGGCTGCAATACCATTTAGTGTTAGGGTTATGGTTTAACGTATTGCGGCCCCTTAATGGTTGTTACAAATAAATACGCGGAAACCCAAATAATGGCAGCCAACATGAATTAGTAAACACACATAACGGTTTAAGGTGGTACTACACCCCTTGATAAATGTTGTGACTAATTTTGCATTTTTCTCAAAAATAAAAATAACTACACACTGGTAACAAAAGTTTTGTATATTACAGTAGCAAGGAATCCAACTACTTCACAGAAATTTCAGTGATTCAAGACAAGTGGTTCGTTATATATGTTAAGGAATGAGGTAAATTCTAGCGGTACCTCTTTTCTTATCATAAATAACGAATCGCTTGTCTTGAGTCACTGAAATTCTAGTGCACTAACTGAATTCCTTGCCCCTATAACATACATAAATTTTGTTACCAGTGTGTTAATATTTTTTTGAGAAAAATGCAAAAATAGTCACAAATTTATCAAGAGTAGTACAACCTTAATATTTGGATAATAACACGATATTATCTATAATTATAGAGCTTTTTCACGCCATTCCGTTGTTTGATAAGCACAACAATGCCAGCTTTGTGGAAAAATAACTTTGAATTTTTGCTTGGTTTCAACAAAATTTTAATCTTGCGATTTTCTATGATTAACAACGTGAGACCTGATGAGCTAAATATATCATATGGATATGTGTAGTCTACTGTAGAGACCATTTTAATTTATCATCCCTCTATATTACCTCTGATCATGGAAAATCCACCAATGACCTGTTCTGATCCAACATTATAGCTATCCATGGGAAAATGGTGTACTATATTTAGAATATGCAATGATCTATGCAATCTCATACTGGGTATGATGCTACCTCATTAAAAGGCAGCTTTGGTTGTTTATGCGCAGACCCCGTGGTTTCCCCAGTTGGACCATGTGGGTTGAATGTACAATGGGTGGGGTTAATGCATAAACATGTATGCTTGCCTATCTGTTATTGGTAAAGATTTACCACCCGCATTGATTTTTACTTCATTAACATTCATCTCAGAAAGGAAAAAAAAAAGGTTGAGTCTATATGTTTAGATATAGTGAGTCACACAGGTCATATTCAACTAGAGCAGTCCTTTTTTCTCTGGGCAGGGCAGTCACTGGGGATGTGTTGTGTTTTATGCATGGAATGGTATGAGTTGTTTATCAACAAGGCGGTTCTCGAACCACGAGTCTCGCCTGCTTTCGCGATCGCCTGCTTTTACGATTACTTTTGGTAGAAGTAAATGAACCTGCAACAACCCATGGCGATTTGCCTGTTCAATTTGAGCTTGATTGAGCTTTGATGATCCCAAAATGACCTTCCAAAAAATTGGCTCTAAATGTTGACTGTACCCACCAAGTTTCATGCCCATACAACAGTTTTAGTAATTTGACCTCAGATGACCCCTGGGTGACCCTGAAATGCCCTTCCAAAATTTGACTCTAAATGTTGACTGTAACCACTAAGTGTCATGCCCATACGACAGTTTTTAGTAATGTGACCTCAGATGACCCCTGAGTGACCTTGGATGACCCTGAAATGACTTTCCAAAAACATGACTCTAAATGTTGACTGTACCCACCAAGTTTCATGCCCATATGGCAGTTTTTAGTAATGTGACCTCAGATGACCCCTGTGTGACCTTGGATGGCCCCGAAATTACCTTCCGAAACTTTGACTCTAAATGTTCACTGTACCCACCAAGTGTCATGCCCATATGACAGTTTTTAGTAATTTGACCTCAGATGACCCTTGGGTGACCTCGGATGAACCCGAAATAACCTGATGAAAATTTTACTCCAAATGTTGACTGTACCCACCAAGTTTCATGCCCATACGACAGTTTTAGTAATTTGACCTCAGATGACCCCTGGGTGACCTCGGATGACCCCGAAATAATCTTCCGAACATTTTACTCTAAATGTTGACTGTACCCACCAAGTTTCATGCCCATACGACAGTTTTAGTATTTTGACCTCAGATGACCCTGGGTGACCTGGGATGACCCTGAAATAATCTTCTGAACATTTGACTCTAAATGTAGATTGTACCCACCAAGTTTCATGCCCATACGACAGTTTTTAGTAATTTGACCTTAGATGACCCCTGGGTGACCTCGGATGACCCCTAAAGAATCTTCCGAACATTTTACTCTAAATGTTGATTGTAACCACCAAGTTTCATGCCCATACGACAGTTTTTAGTAATTTGACCTCAGATGACCCCCCCCCCCAACTTCGAGTGTGTGGGAGGGGGCCACATGGGGGTGCTAGTGAACATTTGACTCGATGTAGCACCCCAACAGAGACATTTTTGACATAAAAACCTGTTTTAGACATTTTTTTGAAAAAATGCTTCCTTCACCCTAAAAAGGTGCTTTTAAATTTTCAGTTTCCTATCCTTTTGTACATGAGAGACATTCTTCGAAGTCTTTTTTTGGCCTAATAACTTGGCCTACATGACCGAAATTGATATATATAATGCACAATATAAAAACATTATTTCATTAAATTTTTGACCCCCCCCAAATTCGAGTGTGTGGGAGGGGGCCACATGGGGGGGGGGGTGCTAGTGAACATTTAACTCGATGTAGCACCCCAACAGAGACATTTTTAACATAAAAACCCGTTTTAGACATTTTTTTTTTTTTTTTCTTCCTTCACCCTAAAAAGGTGCTTTTAAATTTTCAGTTTCCTATACTTTTGTACATGAGAGACATTCTTCAAAGTCTTTTTTTGGCCTAATGACTTGGCTTACATGACCGAAATTGATATATGTAATGCGCAATATAAAAGCAATATTTCATTAAATTTTTGACCCCCCCCCCCCAACTTTGAGTGTGTGGGAGGGGCCACATGGGGGGTACTAATGTGCACCCTCTCGTCATACTACCCCTACCACATTATGTTGACCGTACCCACCAAGCATCGTGCCCATACGACAGTTTTTAGTCATTTGACCTCAGATGACCCCTGGATGACCTTGGGTGACCTTGACGCACTAACCAATACAAACTTGTTCTGTCTGGGGTGAAGATGCACCCACCCACCAAGTTTGAAGAATGTGCGACCTCTAGTCTCCGAGAAAATAGGTTTTTGCATTTTATGCATAAATTATGCAAATTAGGTACTTAATTACCATATTTTGCGCTGAAAATCGAATCGGGTTGAGATCCTCTGGTCATACTACCCCCTACCACGTTTCATCATCATAGGGCTTAGGATCTTACGAATCCCCAGATACAGCTCCACAAGGCGGATTTCTTCAGATTTCCAACCATATTTGTAGAATCGTTCCGCATAAATTATGCAAATTAACAACTAAATGCGCATACTTTTCGCCGAAAAACTAATCAGGTGATCAGCAGATGTGTATCATAGCTGACACCAGGTTTCGTTACCATGCGCCCGACGGATCTTGAGATAGTCTGTCCACAAACTCCGCTATCAATTTGCGCTGATTTTCGCATAAATTATGCAAATTAGCTATGTTAATTTGCATATTTTCCCCCGAAAACATACGGTTACGGAGCAAACTTGGATACCCTTCCTCCCACCAAGTAGCGTCGCCGTAAGTCTTACGGTTCCCCAGATACAGCTCCGGACGGACACACATACATACATACATACATCACACACACACCCCCACACACGGACGGACAGACAGAAATAGTGATTACTAAGTCCCATCCTGAACAAAGTTCAGGCGAGACAAAAAGGGAATGCAGAGCAGTCTAGGATATGTGGGGTTCGAACACTTTTGCCCGGCACTTTTGCCAAAATTCTATGTGAATATGAACATTGCTCGAGCCTGTTCCCAAATGAAGACCTGCGCACAAGAAGACCGTAAGTCCATGTATACATTAAAGTTGCTTATAGTTTTGTATAGTTTGGTAATGTTTTATACATATTAAGGGACTAAAATAAATAAATCTTTCACAACCTTTCATGATGTTTTCACCCTGGAACATGTATTAAACATTATAAAACCCTATGAAACTAAACGTAACTTTAGTGTATAGACGAATCCAACGAGCCAAGTCATGGTCAGGATTTGGTCGGCCATTATTGGGTCCCCGCATGCAACAAACAGGTGTTCAATTGGGTGGATTAAACCCGCTTAAAATTCGATGTTAGATTCTTTTGTGTTGTAAACTGTCATCATTCTTTTGTCTACGTGTAACACGGGCGATAGAATACAGTTTAAAATACCCTCCAAGGCCGCATCATTTCACATTTTAGGTGAGATAGAGCCGACGGGGACCCAGCTAATGGCTGCCATTGAGGTGTAGGAATGCGTAAAATTGGATTCGTCTATACATGTTGAGGGGCCAAGTGGACTTACGGTCTTCTGGCGCTCAGGTCTTCAAATGTATTTCTGATTGGTAAGACGTTCACGAAACATGCACTGTTAAACAAACTTACATTCCATAGCCCATTTGAAAAGTTCTGTCTCAATATCTGGAATAACTCCATCTGGTTTTCGAATTGATCTCAATTTGTTGATAAGATCTAGGGCTACTTCATGCATAGAGCCAACGTGTGATACAAGTGCGCTGGGTCTCAAGATCCCTGGGCTTACTGCAGAACGCAACTTTTGCCATGTTTCACGTTCACTGCAATAACGACAAATGGCATCGTAACAACTAATAGCTATTTTTAATTGCCACTTTATAAGAGTAAAAACACCTGTTTTTTGGTTCAAGAACTTTGAATTTGTGTTAAAAACTTTTCTCATATTAAACTTTTTTTTAATTTTCTTTCGCACTTATTATTGATGTTTTGTACAATTTTAAAAATATCATGCTATTTCGTAGATATTTTGTATAAATATGGTAAGTATCATTGCACTTAATGCATGAGGGCCTGCTTGGAAAGTTGAGCTACGATCCCCCTTGTAGGTTCAGTAAAGTAACACAAGTTTCTAAAAAGGTTACAAATTGCTCTTCCGGCAGGTTCTTCATAGAAACACAGAAAAAAATTGTAAGCTGAGAAAAATGGAATGGCGAAAAATGAGTAGGTCTACACATTATTTTTCAATAAAGCCATTCTTTTTTATTGAATATTATCTTACCTTGTAAAAAGACCAACAGAGAGATTTCTGTCTTGTCTATGGTCATTCCAAGCTTTGACTGATGGTCGAATAGGGTATTTACCTACTGCACGAAACACTTTTTCAATATCATCTGCATCAGATATCATGACGGTCGCGGTCCAACCTATAACCATTGTCTTCTGTCTGTAGGTAAAATATTGCAATAAAATCATTTTAACACGTATACAGCATCAGCGTTTGATTGTTTTAGTTGAAAGAGAAACCGGGTAACAATTTTCGGTTGCTCGCTGTGGATTGTTTTTTAAACCTGAATGTTGCCTTATCGCAACGTCTGTGGTGCACGGTATTTGCTCTTTTGGGCTAAACTTGATCCAAAACTTATTTCTAAGATTTAAAGTAAATCCCACAAATCTCAAAAAGAATTGCAAACTAAAAGATTTGAATCTGAAGTCTTTAAGATTTTAACTCAAATATCTTAGATTAACAATTAAATCCCAAATTTGATTGTTCACCAATCATAGTTATTCGGCATTTGTTTTGAAATAAGAGTGTATGGGTGAGAGACTGCGAAACAAACTTTACACACCTATTGTTTTTGATATAATAGACAGCAAAAACAATGTTTAGCAGTAAACACTTTTCTAAGCACATTCTTGCCTTTAGTTTGTAAACGTGTTTTAATACTAAACATGATTAGAGTACCGATGGATAATATTTAGCCATTGGACATTGATGTTAATGCCCCTGTCACACATTTAGGGATTCAATCATGTTTCACCGTTGTTCATCACCGTTTAACAACGATGCGGCCGCGTCGTCTGCGTGGTTTACTTCGCGAGGGCAGCTTTAGCTGCCCGAGCGAAGTAAACCACGCAGACGCGCCGGCCGCGAGTTGTTAAACGGTGATGAACAACGGTGAAACATGATTGAATCCTTTCAACAACGAAAAGAAGCTAAATATTATAATTCACGATTATTTTACGAGGAATGTCAGTTAATCATTGCCACTCAGCCTTACAAAAACTTCGATGATTTCTCTTTGATATCAGCAATAAAACTACAGAATAAAACGGCAATGTTTAGCCGCTACCTGAAAAATACTGAATTCAACTTGTAAGCTGGCATACGCACAAAGGTTCCAGGCATGACGAATTTTACGCGCTCTCGCGTAACGCGTAGTCTCGCTCGCGTTCGCGTATACGCTACAGTAAAAGTGTGGGTTCATCACGGTTTAACAACGGTTGGCTCCTGTACAAAGGTATAGGAAGAGTTGTTGAATGCCGGATCGGTCCTACGTACAAGAAACGGATGGTATTTGCGTAAATCCGTTGTTGGTCGTCAATGTTAATTTTATTTTATTTTTATGTCCTGCTATCATTCACCAAATGCGTGCCGTGTTAAGTGATGTTCGTTAAGACCGTCGGCAAGTTTTGTGCATGCACACAACTTGAAACGGAGTGTGCCGGAGTGTGAAACGAAGTGTGTTCGTATTGTCCTGTATATTTCATAAGTTTGTTCCTTATTCTTTTGGGAGGGTTCACTGGATCTGGTGAAGGGAGGAATTACTAGTTAGCATGAGACGGATAATGGATTCGCCGGCCATTTGTCGGACGTTGAACAAAAACATACGATGCCTGCAGGATTATTAAAGGCCACAGCGCAAAAAGAAACGAACGGAAATCGGATGAAACTGCCATGTTCGTTGCAAATACGTTCCTGTGAGGCCCCCACCCCAAATCTTGTGCCAGACGGTGATTTTGCCAACGGATAAAATATTTTTTGTATACGGCGATGTACTGTGACCCAGTCCGTCTTTGTGTGACAAAAGAATTTGATACATAATGTTTAGTAGTTTATAAACATGTTTACTAATAAGTGAAGGCAAGAATGTGTTAAATGGTCTTAACCATTTAAAAATGCCATTTAAAATGGCTAAATGGTTTTGTTTGTTGTTTTAAAGCAATTCATTATAGATTTTTAAAATTTCCTACAGAATTCGACTAATGCCGACTGCATCCATGGATGAAACATGGCTAGAGGTGTAATGAATTGTTGGTAATAATAGGTGGTGTTTCATTATTGCGACGTTCGTGTCCCATTCCAAAATCATCAAGGTACCTGAAAATTGGGCCGTATTCTTTGGTGCAGCTGAGCAAGTATTCATGTGGCTTAGTAAATGCCTTGCCTCTCCACGCATGGTACAAAGGAGCCAAGATGCCCATCAAACCTTTCTCGTGACCACCTGGAAAAATAAAATGATAAACTAAGCGCATATCTTAGATGTAGATGTATTCTTGTAAAAAGTGGTTAGAGTATTTCTGGCTGAGTACGAGTAGTCTACATGCAGTCATCTATTTAGACTTGGAACCTTTTGCAAAATAAAACCCCTCTCTTACGTGGTACGCAGCACAAACTTTGCATTTTGATCATCCAAAGAACCAAACGAATAATTTTCGTTTTTCTGCTGTTTGACCCTTAAGGTTAAATACCACTAATTATGTATTACACGTGTTTCAATGGGAAAATGCCTAATTTCGGGTGGAATTTTCTCATATTCAGAACTCTCACAGTTCAATGTCACCAATATCAGGTGAAACTATATGATTTAGATGCCAAATGATCAAAAATTCAACATAGGTTGACCTGAGACTTTTCTTGTTTTAACGCACTGAACCGTAAACACCTTAAAATGACAGTGCGCCCTCGAAGCTGAAAGTTACAATATGATAGGGCGACTATTTCCTAAAAACCGAAGCCGTGCGTATGAATTTTGGTACTATTACAACAAAAATGTCATATAATGAGAGAAAATGTACCGTTTTGAAGCATGAAACTCTAAAAAGTACTCTTTTGGCTATATAACTTGATCAATTTCAGCGATTTTAATGCAATCTTTTCGAATGCCATGAAAACAAATAGTTCCTCGTCGTATTTCAATGTATCGCCCAGGCCTATTGGTGGTCTTTAACCTTAATGTTGCCTATTAAATGCCTCAACGAACAATGCTAAAATCGCTCAAAGTATGACTCTATGATATTATATAAAGTGCGTCCGTCCATTGCTTCTTTATTTTGCAAAACAACACAATTATTATGTCAATTTTTCATTTTTATCCGAAATTTATAAACATTTTAAAATTTCGTATTAAATGTTGGGTTCTTTTAAAATGGATTGAAAATATTTAAAAATTGAAAGTTTTTATTTTGAACTAGCACTATGCCCGTATGTTTGACAGCACGTATTCAATTGAACATTTGATATATGTTTAAATTTGAATTGGCTATTATTATTAGTTTACTTAGTTTATGCCCAATCTGGCCTGCTTTGATATTTGTCCCCATTATGATATTGCCCTCGATTGATTCCACTCACAAAGTTTAAGCTCAATCGGACAAAGTTCAAAATTTGACATTTGACCTCCGCATGCCCTTCATATCAAGGATTCCACTCACCAAGGTTAAGTCCAATCGGATCAAGTTTAAAATTTGACCTTTTTGACCTCTAATTTCAAGGAAATGTAAATTATAACACTCGTCGTATTTTTTTGATCTCCCGTATGAATTTGACCAAGTTTAAGCCCAATCGGACAAAGTTTAAAATTTGACCTTTGACCACCGATTTCAAATTAATGTAGTTTATAACACCCCTCGTATTTTACTCGATCTCCCGTTGAAGTTGACGATATTCGGATCAAAACTGACGGAGCCTTTTACACATATACAACATATACAACATACACATAACCACAACACAAAGCAAATTATAGTAAAATAATCAATCATTAACTTTTAAAACTACTTTACTGAATAATACATGTAAGTTCAATTAAAATTATAATTATACAGATTATTCAGATTATATCACAACCCACTTATTCTGTACCTGGTATAGGGATCTCATTAAAAGGTCGAACTGAAGTCTTGGATTCACTTCCAGTTGCAGTGATAATGTCAACGTCTTCTTCAGTGCCGACCATGGAACTCTTTTTCCGTCGCTTCTGTTGCCAATTTGGTTGACTGTTTCTATCGGTGTTGTTGTTGTGCACTGGTGGAATATTGCTGTGAACATCTGAAGTTATAATAATGATAATCGCTTTACCCGTAACAGGTAAATGGCGAAGATATACTGCGCCAATAAAGTATCCTTACACTTGGAAAATTAATCACAATTTCAAAACTGAACAATATTGGGGTAAATGTGTTCTTTAATAGATGCACATTATGATACCACATTGAATCCAATGTGACCTCAAGAAGTAAAATTGCCAGCAATTGAATAGACGAAGGTCCAGTTTAAAAGTGACAAACTGGCCTATACAAGGCGCAAAAGATTCCAACAAGCGCAATATAGAGACAACACAGTTTCTTCAATGAAGCGTTATTAAAAGCAGTTTTTATTTAAGTTTTTACTTCTCTGTACTTTTATGTGGTGTCATAATATGCATGATTAGAACCAAATCTACACCAATATTGTTCAGTTTTGAAATTGTGATTATTTTTCCAAGTGTAAGGATACTTTATTGGCGCAGTATATTTGTTGAGTACACGTATATATTGTATGGTAAGCCATTGCGGTCATGACGTATTGGGTGATTTCCAAAACGCCTTATAACATGTTCTCATAGTCATAGTGTTGTGCAAATCCCACAATGCACGGAACCAACGCCATATTATGGTAATGGCCCCAATAGCTTACTATAAATATATGCAAATTATCACTTTTGATTCACCTGTGGTATGAACTAGACTGCGGAACTCAATATTCAATGATAAGTCGTGTTCACACTGTTGGTCACCTATTACCGGTAATAAGTCACTATTACCGGTTATAAGTAATGTTGCTTATTACCGGTAATAACTCACTTATGTCCGACCGTGTGAACACGACTCTAATTATTTATCTATTGGTCGTTTTATGACTATGATTTGAAGACTGAGCCAGCGTACTGCAGGGTTTATTGTTTTATTGTATCCGATTTGAGCGCTGACATATTGTAAAATGTTGCCAATCAATATTCGTGAGAGTGTACATTCAACGTCCAGTTTTCAAAATTAGGTGACTTGTGTTTGGCAATGGTGAAATACATCTGACTGGGCGTAATTACGTAACGCATGAAGGCATTGACATCATCGAATGGATGCCTAGTTATGTGTTTAGTCTCTACACTCACTGCAAAAATAGTGTTTAGAAAATGATAGGCAAGAATGTGTTTAGAAACGTTATGTTTAGAATATGGATGTCACATATTTAGAAATTGAACACCATCACTGACGTGACCAATGTTCAGAAATTTGAGGCATGATGTTCAGCTTCTTTCTTTTTTTAATTATGAATTTTTAATTAATTTCGTCAAAATGCCAATTTTTTGAGTATTTCAAAAGGGGGGGGGGGGGTGAACAGGAGCTGACTAGAAGGCGACATGATATCTCAGATATAATAACTGGAATTGGATAATTGTAGATGCTTTTATTCCATGATAGGAATGCATTCAAATGACATTATCAATCAAGTTTTAATTATTGTTTTATGCTTTATAATGTCTAAAAGACATGGGATAAATGAGAAGGCAAGGTTACCTTCAACGGGAACCAGTTTTCGCCTGCGCAATATAGCCAGGCTCATCAGCCGCACAGTTAAACTGTATCAGGGATAAAGTATATTAAAAGCATATAAACTTCACACAAGTATGCATTTTTCTTATTTATTCTTCTTTTCAGTTATGATAAAAAAGATTTTGGTTTCTTCTTCCCGAAAAAATTCGGGTTTTTAAAACCAATATTTATATAAATAACTACATGCACAATATCATAACTGAAAAGAAGAATAAATAAGAAAAGTGCATACATGTGAATAAGAAACCAAAATCCATTTGGATGAGTTAAAACAAAATCAACTTGTTGTGTTTTACTAAAAAATCAAATCACTGCATGCAAATCAAACGGCTCTTTTCAGAGCCACCGAAACATCAAAAAGACCACTAGGTAACATAGGGTAGCAACATTATACATTGATGTTGTAATATATCATAATCCCAAACACCGATGGTCTATACAAGTCAAATATCCCATAATAAAAATTCATAACCAACAAATGACTTGAAGGTGGCCCTTCGATCTCTTACTTAATTCAAAATAACCATTGAAATCAATGGGGCATTTGTGAAAAAACATGAAATAAACACCTTAAAATGGATGTATTTTAATTGTCCTACACATTTCAACCGATCGAATGCTACCATTTCATGGGAGATTGATAGCTCAAAGCATCCAGTAAGATTTTGCACCTTGAATATCAAGGAAAGCAAACAAACACAAAAAATATCAACGCACACTAGCACAAGTTGTAAAAGGTTGGCGAGTTTGGAAGTGATTGATTTCAATCACGTCCGCATTGGGAGATATTATCGTTTGCGCCAATACTTGGCGCACACTATGTAATCACACAGCGATAGAGGCGGCAGCGCTGTACTGCGTGCATTACGGCGAAACTGCTCTCGCAATTTAAAAATGCTAGAGTAAAGATTACACACACAAGAATCAATGACAAGACTTGGACTATTTATCCTCGCATGGAGATTCATGATCAGACTGGAAATATTTGAAAGACCGGCCAAAAGGCAAAATATGTAGTTTTGCATATGCAAAATATCATACTTTACGGTCACTATGAAAAAATACATGTTTTGCTGGGAAACCCCGTGCAGTTCGTGTTTGTGAATAAGGGCGCGCGCATGTCACAATGATTGGTAACTTTAAATTAATAGCGGATAGTGTATGTAACAAATGAATAATTAACAATATCTGTATCTGTCTCCACAATCCTAAAGTATTAGCACGGGAGTATTAGGCTACATATAATATAAATTATCCTTTGAAAGTAAAGAATATTATAATAGTGACCGTATCCATTCTGCCACAACACATAAACAGCCTTGACCTGCGGTTGTCAGGTAGAAGATAAATATACAGAGTGACCTTCAGCTTCTCCATGTTTGGTCAGACCTACCGTATAGGCGTAGGCTGCATGGGGTATATCCGGCATAAATTAGTGTTCTTGTTCAATAATTAACCTGAGACTAGTATACCTCAGGCTCAAACACATGTTTCATACTTAAGTGTACGCTGCATGACTGTATGTTTCTGTTTTCAGGGATGATTATCCTAATGTCTAATAAATGATGAGGGACAGTAATTTGGTAGTATGCACCCTTACAACACACATCGCGCGGTGTTTCTTTATGCAAAATCAAAGTTATGCAAAACATGATACTTTGTAAGTATGTAGATATGAATGCACTCCCACTTTGGAGGTCACGCGTATGTAGGGCTGTTAAGATCCCCTTTTTCAGCGTCGCTCTCACCCAAAAACCCCATATTTTTTACGAACACATGTTCTGTCACCCGAAGGCCCCTTATTTTTCCATTTGATCTGTCACCCAAAGACCCTTATTTTTCAATTTGAACAGCAATTTTCATTTATCACTGATTTTGTTACCTATTATTTGACAAAACAAAGAAATTTGAAGCCTTTTTGAACTATAATAAAAATTTGATTTTTGAGGTTTTTTTTTTTCACTGTTTCGGCTCTCACCCAAAGGTTCCAAATGTCATGTTCTCACCCAATGACCCCATATTTTTTACATTTTGCTCTCACCGAATGCCCCTTACTGCGAAAGTGCCAGCCCTACACCTATAACCATTTCATATTGAAGTGCCCCCCCCGGGGTAGCGAAGTACATTCGAATGTAAGGCCAGTGTGAACAAGACTTGCTTGTAAACTCGCATGTAAGCATGACCTTGATGACCCAATTCTATTCTGATTGTGCATAATCATGGCATAATTTACCAGTGAAGGTCACTCTTACTTTTGAGTTGGCTCATAGACCATGTTATATCACTCATACATAAATTCTAAACAGTTCATTTGTTGATTACCATTTGCCATTTTTACCATCACCCACTCCGTG
The DNA here is from genome assembly GCF_039555335.1 of Amphiura filiformis. Lineage (NCBI taxonomy): Eukaryota > Metazoa > Echinodermata > Ophiuroidea > Amphilepidida > Amphiuridae > Amphiura > Amphiura filiformis. The sequence continues at coordinate 44,955,012 of NC_092641.1, forward strand.
TGATAGTCTTTACCATCATGTGCTTTGCCGTAGTGCGCCTGCGCTGCCGTGCGCTGACGCTTGACTCGCCGATTTAGTTATGAGGTGGACCCCAAAATGTGAAGTATATCACCGCAAAACATGGTGTTATGTTGATGAATAAATGTATTTCCTACCTTAAATAGTATTTTATAATAGAATTTATGCATGAGTGATATAAAACAAATATTAACTGTCTTAAATTCGTGTAATGGTCGAAATATAATCACTCGGTGATTTTTCGACCATTACACTCATAGACAGTTAATATTTGTATATTGGCTTACAAGTAAGTCCCGTGTGGACACACACTCGCTTGCAGCATAATTTAATTGCCGGCTTGCTTGTAAGTAGGCTACCTAATTTGCAGTTGGTGGTGCAATAGGAAAGGTTTTGGGAAGGATATCAGCTTTTGGTAGGGCATTAGGCACAACTAACCACCAACATCCTAACAACCAAGCCCCAACCCCACCTCATCCCCGCCCCCATCCAGAGTTACAACAGCCATCACAGAAAAAACCTACGATATATGTGGCTCGAGAGCCACAGCGGCTCTAGTTTAGATTGTTTACTTCAATCTTCATTCACAAAAATACTACAGTGTATGTATTCAGTATGCCTAGATGCTTGTGGACCCGATTTCCTTGGTGATCGGGCATTGCACTCATTTTTAGGGCAAGTACGTGAACGTAAGTATACACAAATCATTGCCAGTTAATAAATTGAGCCGAATCTGTTCAAGGCAAAGTTACAAAGTTTATACGGTAAAAAATGTTTGCGAGTATGCGGGTATGCGAGTATTGTATTTCTGTAATTACTTTGCTGTCACATCCCAAGATCCAATAATATAATACAGATAAGAGTCAATGAACTAAGAACTCGGCCATTGTGGTGTAAAACGGCAGGACCAATGAGATGCCTTGTTACATACTTTCTCTCTGGGTCAGATGGCGCAGGTTTGCGCTGCTGTGGTATTCATAAGAGTACGCCATCTACTTTTATCAAAAGCCAAACGTGTTGCACCATACACATCTACACATCATTTGTCCAAGATGTTGATGTCGTCCCCTTCCACGATGGCCTTCCACGGCTCCCTGAAGAATCTGCTTCTCAACTCTACCATCCTTTCTTACAATGTCGACAAAGAAGCGTAATTTCCTCTCAATGATGGACTTTCTGATGTTTAAGTATATGTGCCAATCTTATATGGACCCAGATATTTGTCTTCTTGTCTTTCCCAAATACTCCCAATAGCCCCCTATAGCACCACATCTCAAATGCATCTATCTTCTTCCTGTCATTCTTTGTCATTGCCCAGGATTCGCACCCGTATGTAGCAATTCAGAAGACTGTTGCACAAATTAACCGTACCTTGAGGTTTATCGATAAACCACGACTCTTCCAGATCTTTGACATACTCTGAGTTGTTGTCTTTGCAATAGCTAATCTTCTTTTGATCTATGCTTCGTCGTCTGCCTGAGATCCGCGTTTTTCAGCTTTTCTATGCTTTTCTACGTACTATCATCTAAGAAAGAATCTGATTTGTCAAGTATCTCACTCGCCGGATCGCATACAGCGAGAAATCTGAAAAAATTAGCACGTATCAAAAACCCGAAATCACCTCTGTTTGAACTAGGTATATTGGTTTCTCCGCATTCTGTACACAGTCCGTGCAGTAAGTCGGTTGATATGTTCAGGTTTCACCAACGGTTAACGATGGTAATCTGAGACTGCAATGAACTACACACGTACAGAGATCACGTTTTGACTTTGTGATCCCTATCACGTTTTGACCTTGTGATCCCTATAAGCAGTGTTGGAAAGAAGTAATAAGTTGCAGTTTGTGATGGATCTCTCACAGCTATAAATGTTTTGATATGTTGACTATTTTAAATTTCACTATAGTATAGCCTATAAACAAAAAAAAACCCCTTCAACTCAAGAAACCTCATCGCGTGATCAAAGTGTATAGCTTTGTTGTAGAAAGTTGGGATAATATCAAAAAGTCGAAGCGCAAGCATAACGGCGTGAGGTCCAGGGGGACCGCTTAAGGCGCCCGTTGTTGAGGTTCCATGACACGAAGCCCCGGAAGCTGTTGTCATTTACAGAAGCTGAAGTCATTGATAAATATTGTTTATTTGGCAATAGTCAAATTATGTTATGGAAAGTCCTACCACTAATTTAGGCTAAAATGAATAGTCCCGATATTTGCGGATAGCGAGCCACAAGTAACTTACCTTGTGAGTAAAAACCAGTCGCTGCGCTGCGTGATACCCAAGACTTATGACATCCAAATCGCCACCCAGTCGTAACGTTTAACTTCTGCGTGTTTCTGCCCAACACAGAAACTGTCATCCGAAATGACATGATGTAGTGAAGTGCAGCAAACTAAAATATCCTAAAGTATAAGTAATTATTTCCAAAATGAATCGAACGTTATTCCAACGTCATACTACCGCAAAATATCAGCGAGCAACTAGCGGGGCAACTAGTCCAGTCAAAGATTTGACTTGTCAAGCGTGCGATTTTCCCGCGAGATTTTCAAGCATGTAGATGTGCATTTTTTGCGTAAGGTCATTTAAAAAGTTCTGCCTCTGCCAGTCCTCGTTCTCCCATGTTGCTTCTTGATATTTTGCATGGTTATAATTGGAATGTCTCCAGTGGCGGTCCAAGCATTAACATTTAGAACAAATATAAATTGTTATTAATTAGACCAAAATGAAGGTTAAAAGTGGTATTGGTATTGGCCCACAACATGATGTTTTTCTGGCTAGAAAGGAAAATGCACGAGGCAATTATTGTTATTTTTACTTCTATTAACACTTTTAGGGGTGGTAGACCCATTGATAAAAAACTCCACCGCCTATGAGGCTCAGTGTCTCGTACGCATGATGATATTAACTGGTAACGCCAATTCTAGACTTTTCCATACTATTATACGCGTATTGTCATGGTTATTATGAAATTATATTTGTCGATAAGATAAAATATGGTAATAAACTTTGACCTTCAACAGATTAAAAAAATCATTTATCTGGAAATTGTTTTTAATTCACATGGATTTGGTGACGTATTGAAATGTTTCTATCGTTTAGGCCGACATTTTAAATTATAATGGAAAGAAAATCAGCTTGATATAATCATGATAATAGTTAATTAGTCTGGACCCAGTGGGCTGATTTTAGAGTCATCATCATCATCATCATCATCATCATCATCATCAGCCCATGTCATCCCACTGCTGGGTAAAAGCCTCTCCCAAATTCTGCCAATTTCTCCTGTCTCCTGCAATTCCTGTCCAGGATGTTGTTCCCAGGTAGCTGACCAGCTCGTCTCTCCATCTAGCTCGAGGTCTTCCTCTTTTCCTTGCTCCATACAACGGTTGCCACTCTGTTGTGAGCTGACTCCATCTTTCATCTGTTATCCTACTCAGATGTCCAGCCCACCTCCATTTAATTCTTTTTACTGTTGTTAACACATCCTTTGCTCTTGTTTGTTCCCTAATCCAGCTGTTCTTTTTCCGGTCTCTCCTTGTATACCCCAGCATCATCATTTCCATACTTCGTTGTGTAGTCTGAAGTTTCCTTTCCATAACTTTGTTTAATGTCCAAGTTTCACTTCCATATGTTATGGCAGGTAAGATGCATTGATTGAAAAGTTTCCTTTTGGCATGTGTTTGTCTGTTAGTATATCTTTGTGTCTGCTGAAAGCTGCCCATCCTGCTTGTGTTTTTCTCTTTATTTCCTGCGGCTGATTCCCATCTGGCCAAATTTCTTGTCCTAAGTAAGTGTATTTGTATACATGTTCCAGTGTTTCATTTCCAATTTTGATTTCCTTATTATCTGCATACATGTTGAACATGACCTTTGTTTTTGACATGTTCATTTTTAGCCCCACTTTCCTACTCTCATTGCTCAAATCAGTTAACATTTCTTCCAACTCGGCTGCATCTCCAGATATGATTACAATATCATCTGCAAACCTTAGATGGTTGAATTTATTTCCATTTACATTGATGCCTTTATCATCCCAGTTCAATCTTTTGAAGATTTCTTCTAGGGTTGCCACAAACAGCTTGGGTGACATGGTATCTCCCTGACGAACTCCCCTTCTGATGAAAATTGGATCACTGTCCTTATGAAGTGTTAGTGTAGCTGTGGCATTGGTATATATTTCCTGTATGGTCTTTATGTAGATTTTGTTTATGCCTTGGTTTTTGAGTGCTTGGATGACTGCATTTGTTTCCACCGAATCAAAAGCTTTTTCATAATCCACAAAAGCAAGGCATAAGGGCAGCTGGTATTTTAGAGTATCGGTGACTAAGTCTTCCGATCTGTCAGTCAGTATGACATGGCCCCAGCCGGATGGCGCCCTTGATGAGCACAAAGAGGCTGGGACCGAGACTAGACTGATATAAAAAAGTGGAAAACATAAAATATAATAAATCAAATCAAATCAAATCAAATCAAACGAACTTTTATGTTGCTAAAGAATTAGAAAAATGTATTAACACGAAATAATCTTAAGTGGCAAGTTTATAATCATAGATTTTTTTTCAAAGAGTATTCTCATTTACATGTACACTATCAACAAAATACTAGTAAATATGAAGGTCGTTATTTCTTAAGTTTTTGAATGACCCTCGTACAGCTTCATAACCGAGCAGTGACCATGATATAGAGTATTAAAAAAACCCATTCGCTCTAAACTTGATTTTCACTAACCAAAAGTTCCAAAGGGGAAAGAGACTGTATACAACTTTAATAAATGTTGGTATTACATTATTTGGAAAATGTTAATTAATTCCTGAAATATATACACGAGTGAGCCACTGAGTGACAATAAGATTGCTTTTAAAACATAATTTAACAAGCCGCTCGTATGGCTTAGACGTAATTCTCATTACTCGGTGGTCACTCGATAGTTAGCCCAACAATAACCTAAAAATATTCTTGATCCTTCACACAGCTCAAAGAGTTTGCCATGATTTGTCATGGATAAGTTCTGTAGATTTAGTACATTGACTAAGGTCAGTGACCACTGTTGAGGATTTAAGAAGATAATAAATAAGATAAATAAATGCCAGAAGCTATTCTATTACAGCTATGTCAACATTTAGTTACTTATCCATAATAAAGGCAAATAATGATTATGTGTTTCTGCTATAATCAAATCACTGTGTACACATCCATCCCAAAATCTGATTGCTATTATTATATGGGTGAATGAACAAAAAATAAATTGGTTTTCCATAGGGCCTGTACTTAAGCAATTTTGGGCGAAGTCTTTATTGGGCGAATTATCTTGTATCCACCAGTAATGCTTTGGACGCATGAACCATACACTCCTGGTTCGAACCCCATTAGGGTAATTCTATTTTACTTTTAATTTTATTTTACCACGGTTTTATTATTTGTTTATAAATCCTAGGCTTTATATTTTTGTTAAAGCCTTAGTTGACGATTTCGGTCAAATTTCAGAAAATATTTATAAAACTAGAAAACAACTGCCAAGAAGTTTTTCTGGTCGCTTGAAATAGATGTAATGAGGTAAAATGAAAGAAAAGCACCAATTATGTTGACCGCTGCAGCTGTTCTATGGGGGATTTAGTGGTGTCTTAAGACATCTAAGAGGATCTCAAATTTGTCTGATTCCAAGAAGGTAGCGTAAAAAGACAAATATGCAAAAAAAATCAGATTTGCAAGGAAAGATCATCCGTGCATTTATGGTTGAATCTATCTCATGATTATAAACGCATAGAAAAAATGAAGGTAGACAGTGCTAAAAATCGTATAGAGGCCTTGCATGTGACGTATCATCCCGTAAATATGGCGGACTGCTCAAATGTATTCATCAAAAGCATGATTGCAATCTACCGTGACAGTTCGTCTCACACACATAACCCTGCACTACGATCAAATAGAAAAGCTGTGAAAGATTTGTTTTGGCCCCCTGAACATGTATAAAACATTACCAAACTATACGAAACTATACACAACTTTAGTGTATACACAACAGCCAGCTACAAAATATTCGTGCTTTTTGCAACCTTTTTTCTCATACAGAGTCTCACTCAATAACAATCCTTTTAAAACTGATTTCACTTCCGTATAGGGTCAGTCCAAAACAGACTGAGTGTACACCCACCCTCTTGGATTTTGCTCTCATTTGGCTCAGGGGTACCTTTTATGGATCCCTAGGTGAGGTCACAAGAAAAAATTCAAATTCGATTTCGTTTGCGAATGGCGGGTCCTTAAAGTTTGACGACTTTGACCAAAATTTGGAATTCATGGGGTCCAAATGACAAAGTGCCTCTTATTTTCTTCTTAATTGAATCAGTTCTGACCCTCTTGTTGAATGTGGTCACTCACTGGCTGTGTCTGAAATGCCTAATGCCAAAAGAGATAGATTTCTGAATTTCGTTGGGATTTCAGGGGAGTCAAAATCGGCACTTCGTATTGTTGAATCAAATTAATTGATAATGTCAAAGTGCACTTATAGGTGCTAATTATGTTCAGAATGTATTAACCATGTGCCAATGTGCAATGTCTATGAGCAAATAAAAAAAAAATTAGACCCCTTCAGAATTCTAGGGCCCCCTGGAGTGGTTCAGCCACAAATAGCGCTTAAAATCGGCAAATTTTGACCCATAATAACTTTAGGTGTACACCAGATATGAATATCTAGTCTAGGAAGATAGAAGGTAGACTAGGAACATAAGATTTGTTTTGCATTTTTTGTGTTTAAATGCTGTAATTTGCCCAAATTGTAATCGATCACTACAAATCGTGCTCAATTTTGATAAATCACAGGAAATTTTACAAAGATTGTTTCAAATTTTTATCAATGTCCTAAGGTCGGCAAAAATCACCACAAAATCTGTTAAAACACTTACAGTATCCAATCGGTATTACTACCATTATCATTCATACTATCACCATTGTCATTACTATTATTATTAGTATTTGTTTTTATTATTTAAGTTTATAGTATTTCTTTTATTATTTTCATTAATATTATCATTTATACTTATTATTAACCGTCTTGTTATGCGTTTCACCATGCTTCGATAAATTCGATATTTTAGATGAACACATTGCGCTGCTGAAGGGGTAGTTTTGAAGAGCCTCTTCAGATCAAAGGTCATGTAGCAGAAATGTTTTAAGTTGCCCAAGTAACATAGTGCATTTAAAGGGCAGGTCTATTGCAAAAACAATATCATATCATTGGCAAGCTAATATTATAAGGACAATGAAAATGACTCCTTTTTTGAGAAAATAAGACGTTTAAAATTGATATTCCGCAAAAACCAACTTAAGCGGTGAGTTCCTTCGAACGAGACAGATTTGGCCTAGAAAAACGGTGACGTCATGAAATGAGATGTGCCCGCTTTGAGAAAGGGGACTATAAACGCTCTCAATGGACAGAACGTATACTGTTGTTGTTCACAGAAAAAAAAACCTCTAAAAATTATTACAAATTTAATGGTTTTTAAACACATGGATAAAATCAGCCGCTTCTTTTTTACATATTAGTAAATTGTGATATTACAATTCATATGTATATCAATATCATGAGAAATATTAGGCCTAAAAAATAAATAAATAATTTGAGCTTAGAATTTCATCTGAGACTAGCATATAAACCGTGTTAAGTCCACAAACTCATGTAGTTATTATAGTTTCAGTTGGATGAAATATTACAAAGCAAACCCATAGTAACAATACTGTGTGGGCTTTGTTTGCGAAATGAGAACAATAGTGTGCATATTGTTATGCAGCATTGTTATGGTAAATGATAGTACAACTCATTGTTGCTAATGTCAAACTTGTCAAAGTGATTGTTATTGTATGATGAGAGCATGGTATAGTGTCCGCTTCATTTACCTACGTCATCAGCCAAACGGGGGAGAACCCGTACGCTTCAAACGGGGGAAGAACACGTACGAGGCTGAACTTTACCCACACAATTGCTCCTTTTTCAGGAGAAATACGCATAAAAAATTGCAACAAGTGTCAACTTGTAATGTAATAATTATTCTCTTCTAATAGAGATAAACTTGTTTTTGCAATAGACCTGACCTTTAAGGGTGAATTAGGTCATTCATTTATACACCAAAATGACCTTATTTACAATGGCATAATTCCTTATTAACCTGTTATATCAACATCCATATACCTCAAATGTTGAGCTCACAATCTGGAGTATAACCTTTATAACCAATACATTCAAACGTCATTCTATCAGTACTCAATAAATGTAAACAAATGGGTGTCTATAAAACGAAGACATCGAAAAGGAAGACCTCGAAAAGGAAGACCTCGAAAACGAAGACCTCGAAAACGAAGACCTCGATAACGAAGACCCCGAAAACGAAGACCTCGATCAAACGAAGACCTCGAAAACGAAGACCTCGAAAACGAAGACCTCGAAAACGAAGACCCCGAAAATGAAGACCTCGAAAAGAAAGACCCCGAAAACGAAGACCTCAAAAACGAAGACCTCAAAAACGAAGACCCCGAAAACGAAGACCCCAATTTGAATGCTTTATCAAGCATATCAGACCAGGTTGAGGGGTCTTCGTTTTATAGGCACCTGTAAAGAATAGTGATAGACGAGCATAATGAAAATTCTGGTGATAGATTTGAGGATTTGCGCTATATATCATTTCAAATGCAAGATAAGAAAGGGTCATTTTATTTACACTTAGAACAAAATAGATGAAATTAATTCATACAACATTGTACAGCAACAACAACAACAACAAAACAACAACAACAAAACAACAACAACAAGGACAAAAACCAAACATTATTATCAAGTTAGATAATGAAGCCGTTTTGCATAGTTGATCAGAACGTTAATGTTGGACATAAGGAAATTGCTGGTACGTTCCTGATAAGGTACCTTCCAGATTCAAAACAAGTCAGTTTGTTTAATGATCGTAATGTAAATGCTGCTCGCTCTGGCTACTTTATTTTCGGCGATCAATCAACTTGGGTTCTACCGATGATTCTGGATGAATCGTTACTCCACAGTTGGAGCCAACATTTGGTTTGGTTGAAACTAATCTGAAATTCCTGACGAGCTGAAACAAAAGAAGTACAACAAGCTTATAATAGGGTGTTAATTTACGGCACGCTAGGATGATAATAATGCAGCATATTTTCAGAGATGTTAGAAGAAAAAATAATCTTTATTTAGACAAAATTATGATCGTATTTCAAAATACATGGATTACCTCTGATAAGACGAGATACATCTCTTGTTGTGCCAATCGGCGACCTGCAATATAACACAATAACAACCATATCTTATTACTATGATGTTAAAAAGGTTTTAAACGAAATTATGTGTACAGAAATGACAAAATCATCCCTCCTTAAACACAGAATATATCAATTCCAAAAGACCATGAATGGGCCACACACTCGCACTTAACACCATGCACCTCCATCACCTCTCCCCACACACTCAATAAACACCCAGTGATGTCACCACCTCAACCCATTCAACATTCAACTCAATCAGCTGATCTCTTATATACTTGAAGATTCGCTCACTCACAAACCAATATAAAACTTAAGAAATAATGTACTTTCTTTTAAAATCCGCTCACTCATAAAACAATAGAGAACATGTGCATTCATCTTAGTTTCTTTTGTTTTCTATTTTTGTGAAAAATACGCACAATAATTTAAATGAGATAAGAAACAAAAGTAAACTTTTTATTTCTTTTAAAATCATCTCACTCATAAAACATTAGAGTATATAAGAAATTCATTTTAATTTCTCTTAAAATTCGCTCACTCATAGAAAACAAAAGAAACCCGTTTCTTTGCTTTCTTGTGTTTTCCTTTGTTTTGTGAGTGTGGCAAAAAAAAAAATCCTATATCGTGCCCTAGTTGGTGACACATACGTGTCCACACCACCATAGGCAGGAGAATCAATAATTTTTCTAAAACCTCTAGTGCATAAATTTTAGGATAATGGTTAAATTCACTTAAATGTGAGTGGACGCGGCGAATCAGCCGTAAACTCGGCAAATTGTATTCTGAGTTAAAGTGTAAAATGTATGTGAAGGTCGTATTCATAGGTGTACCAATTCGTTGCGACAAGTATCTTATCAAACGCTGTTTAAATCAATCAATAATAATACTGCTGAAGAGGATAATAAGCTTCTACCTATTTCTATAGAATAGTTCTTGTCTTTGTTTGCTTTGGCTAAATCCTGTTCAAGTGGTAGATAACAAAGCATTGTATTTTGTCTAGGTATGTATAATCAACAATGAACAATGAGAGGATATTTCTGAACCTCGTTGACTTGGAGATGATTTGAAATGACCGCCAATTATGACTGTTGGATATTTATTACCAGAAATGTAGAAAAAGAGACACATGTAGAACCGATAAAATATACAATTTTGTCGAAGGAACAGAGTTCAACAAATCATGACCCCGCTTTTGGATATCGTTTGAAGTCAAATGATATACCATTTTAAAGCTTATGGTATATATTTTCTAAACACGAAATAAAACAAAATTGACCGGGCCGACTTTACGGCTGATTCGCGGCGTCCAGTCACAAATGTGGTTTGGAATAATTGTAAGCGTTAGGTAAAAAACAAAAAACAAACAAACAAACAAACTGTTGTGTTTTGGGAAGGTTGGGTTGGTCATTCCATTTTTTTTCTTAAATCCTTCATAATAGATATAAATGTTTCTTCCATTAAAGACATTTGTAAATATTAATTGTGATAAACAACGATTTTAAAATCGTAATTTAAAACAATTGCGACCATGATTTTTATGGATTTAGGGTCGGTCGCTGAGGCGGAGAAAACAATGGTTTTGGCCTTACGATGGAATAGTAATTTTGCATTATAATCAACTTACCAACACACATTCTGGTTCCATGCCCAAACGGTAGTGAAGCAAACGGGTGGTACTTTTTCTCGTTTTGTAGCCAACGCTCAGGCTTAAACTCATTTGGGTTGTCAAAAAGCTTAGGGTCCCGACTTGCCGTGTAGAAATTAGTCGTAATGTGAGTCTGAAATTTGATTTGTAATTATATCTTTTTTGTATTATTATAGACATCCGAGTATATTAGCAGAAGTGACTGTCCGCGCTGTTTCTTTTCTCCTCTCCTCTCCTCCCTCCCCTCCCCTCCCTCCCTCCCCCCTCTCCTCCCTCTCCTCTCCTCTCCTCTCCTCTCCTCTCTTTCTTTCTTTCTTTCTTTCTTTCTTTCTTTCTTTCTTTCTTTCTTTCTTTCTTTCTTTCTTTCTTTCTTTCTTTCTTTCTTTCTTTCTTTCTTTCTTTCTTTCTTTCTTTCTTTCTTTCTTTCTTTCTTTCTTTCTTTCTTTCTTTCTTTTCATCCCAAAGTCTATAATAATCAAGTATACACTCACTTCTTTAGGAATATTATATCCCTTGATTACAATATCGTTGTCAAGAATCCGGGCAGTAGCTAAAGTGATTGGGTAAAGTCTGAAAAAAAAAACCCGAAAGAATATGTCAGTTTCAAGCATAAAAGTGGGCCTTCGGTTCGGGGCCACGATCTAGGAGAGGGGAGGAGATAATAAAAAATAAGATAAAAAAATTAAAAAGAAAAGGAAAAGGAATAAGTCATAATGTGGTGCATTTTCCTTAAGCCTAATTTTTTCCCATTTAAAATTGCTTCGCGCGGATTTGTCCCAGTTATGTAATTTGATGATACTCAACCAACTAAAGAAATAATTTTTTACAGTGTTGGGGATGGGGTGTAACATGGGCCGATCGTGATGCCATGCTAGGGACCTTCAAAAGGTGACTCTGGCCCTGAATATAAGTATTCACCAATGTACACACCTCTGTGTTTCTTTTACTGTTGCCTTTAGATATGTCATACTGTCGAGCATTTCGGATGTAGGTGTAGTGTTCTCAGGGTTGATACTTATTAATTCATCGTACAATTTGTCTTGGACTTCCGGATGTTTAGAAACTTCATGAATTAACCATGCTGTTGTATGTGCTGTCTGGAAAGACACAATTATTAAATTAAATAAAAAATGGCTCTTACTAGGGAGGGGCAGTCATCTAGGTTTGCCTAGAGTCCTTTGTAAGTTGGTAAAGAGTCATATATATAATATAAATATATATATAAATATTTATAAGGTGTCTGCAGAGTAAGGCTTAAAGTAATTGTGACGTGTCATGTCAAAAGGAGACACTTTTGGGCAGGTTATCAATTTTGAGGTTTTTACATATCTTAAATGCGGAGGTATTTTGCTCCACAACGCCGTTTTCCCCAATGGAATTGGACATTCCTAAGCAAAGATATTGAGTTAGTAAGTTATAGTATTATAAAATTGGAAATAGAGATATCGGCCTTTAAAAATATTATTGATAATGTTGAGAGTAGGAATTACCTTGAAAAATGTCTCAAAAATACAAGATGTCAGTTATATTCCGGTCTGAAACTATCAGACAATATTTGTAACATTAATAACATCACAAATTCGCAACTAACCCAAATTGTGCAAAAATCAACCCCGGGCAGGTTTTTGGCTATTTCTCCATTTACGATCCTGCCCAAAAGTGTCTCCTTTTGACATGGCACGTCACAATTTTCTTCTTCTTTATAACTTTTGATTTGTAAAATTGAATTAAGATAAGACAATAATAAGAGAATAAAGGTATTGTTTTTAACCGCTGTCGAGGCGAAGCCGAGTTGTTTAAATCGTGTCATATCACACGGCTAAGAACCTATAATTGCATGGACTTTCTCAAGTGTTTAAGAATAATGGTTAATGCATATATAACACGGACGTCATAATCCTTCTTGTTTCGTTTTATTCACTGGGTTTATTCACTTACCGTATCCACTGAAGCGGGAAATATTTCCGACACATTACCGTAGATTTCCTCTGTTGTTATCTCATTCTGGGTCAGCATATATGCCACAAATGTTCCATCATCAAAATCCTCTCCATTGTCTGCTTTTCTAGCTAGTGCACCCATCTTCTCATCAATATATGTCTTTGCTGAAATTAGAAAAAAAACACACATTATTTTAAACTCATTTATAATAATAATAATTATTATTATTTATTATTATTTATTATTATTATTATTATTATTATTATTATTATTTTCATTATTATTATTATTATTATTATTATTTAATTTGTAGCTCTATATTTAATATGATTCCATAACCACAATGAACTTACTGATTGCAAACAGTACATCCCATGCTTTATTGGACTTAAGGATCGGGTTTCGACTCTCCGGTAAGTTGTTGATAACCTTTTCTGGAAGACTCCATAACTTTGAAGATTCCAATGCTATCACTTGCAGAGCATCAAAGAAGTCTTGATTTTCTTTCTTTAAGACTTTCTCTGTGATAAGGTTCAGCCTTTTGTCAAAAACGAATGTTGCCGATGCTGAAATTATAAGAATATAACAAAAGAAATTCATTTTTACAGTATTAGAGATGAAGTCACGGGAGGGCTAAAAGAAATATTATGCTGGTTTCATACTTTTCTGCAGCTCTGACGATGATTTTGCTACACTCTGCAGTCGCACAGAAACCCTAGCGGTTACCAGCGGCATGCCGATATCGCGGCAAATCGTTAGGAGTTGAGTTAAAGTCAACTCGGGAGCGGCGCCAGCGTAGGAGAGCAGGAAATGATTTTTGGAGATTGAGCGGCAAGATTGGTTTCATAGTCAAACCGCTGCTGCTCAGCGTCATGCCGCTCTGTTTGCAGAAAAGTGCAAGCGGCAAAATGAAGCGTCACTGCTCAGAAAGTATGAAACCATTATTACGTTTATCCAAGGAATAATAAACCTGATATTGGTATTTAAAATGATTGTATTTTTATATTCATTTTAATAACGTATTGTTATAAAAACTGATACATACATCCTTATCATTTATGAACACACACAAATAAAAAATAGTATGGAGATGAAATCACGGGAGGGCTAATAGACCTTTTACGTTCATCAAAGGGATAATCAGCCTGACAGTGGTATTTGACCTGCTCCGTTTAAGAATGTCACTGTTGGTACATGATCGAGTAACCTACCCTCTTCGACATTTCTGACTGATGAGGCTGATACAATTAGGACCCACATGGAACGACGGATTACAGAAATACTTAGTAAGTTAAAAAACTTACACTCCATGGCCCATTTGAACAGTTCTGTCTCAATGTCTGGAATGACTCCGTCTGGTTTTCTAATTGATCTCAATTTGTTGATAAGATCTAGGGTTACTTCATGCATAGAGCCCACGTGTGATACAAGTACACCGGGTTTCAAGATTCCTTTGCTTACCGCGGAACGCAATCTTTGCCACGTTTCATGCTCACTGCAATAAAGACAAACGAAACAGTTTTGTAATGAGGTTATAATAAACGCATTTCTCGTGAAGACAAGTTATTGGGTTCAATAAATCTTTGAAATACATAATTGCTTGCTTGTATTAATTCTGCACACTCTGCCATAGCCTATACACCTTTGTTTCCAATGGACATATTTTATTGTGAAATGTCATTGTACAAGGAATACATTTAAAAAAATTCCACATAGCCCCCGAATGAAAAGTATTTAATTATCTTTGTAATCACTCAAAAAGCCTTCAATGTGAATTTTACATCCGAACTTAGTGCTATTAAATTTTTTATGAGCCTTTTTATTTTACATGCAAAGTCTATGGGGGTGACAATTAGAAATGGACGGCGATATTGAAAAACCCTCATTTTGGGCCCTTATAGACACTAAAATGCCCATAAAAAGAATAGCACTTAGTTCGGATGTAAAATTCACACACAATGCTACCTGAGTGAGTACAAACATAATTAAATACATTTCATTCGGGGGATATAGCAAAAACAAAAAATGTCCTATACCTTAGTGGTTATGGAACAAAGGTGTATAGGGTCTTCAAAGTTGTCTTTCTGCTATTTTGTTTTTGTTTTGTTTATTTTTGTTTGCTTTTTGAGCTGAAATAGACCACACCGAGAAACGAGCACATTCATTTTGATGTAATACTTGGGGAATGGAATCCTTCAAAATTCAATATAGCTGCCATTTCTATATAATGCAAATGAAACCACCTGCTGTATTTCACCTTCTTACCTTGTTATTATCCCAAGAGCAAAATTTCTATCATGTCTATGCTCGATCCAACTTTTGACCATTGGTCTATTGGGGTATTTACCAACTGCACGAAACACTTTCTCAATACCGTCTGCATCCGAAATGTTGACGACCCAGCCCATCAACGTGTTCTGTCTGTGGTTAAAATCACACGTGTAAACAAATGTTTTCAATACTTTATTATTAGTTACTGGTGATACGCACTATTGCTAGAGTTTGAAATTACAAAAACGGTAAAAAAGAATCGCGGCAATGGTTGCTGGTTGTTTGGCTTTTGCGCTTACATTGCTCTCAAAGATATCCGCAAAACCGCCGAATATAACAACAGCAGTTGCTACGCAAATATAGGTTGGTTTGCTGCGGTTATTGTCCAATTGACCAGATAAATGTTTGTTGCGTGGTTGATGTTGTTGTTGTTGTTGTTTTTTGCTTCGGCAAATTGCCTTCCAAAATTATTTGAGCTGTTCATACTGCAGTTACTGTCCGTTTTCCTATACACAATACACAGTGCTCTCACCATTGACGCGTGACCCCTACAAATAGCCCTACGTTAACAGTATGGGGATATGACTAGTTAACGTCGCTGTGTGAAAAATAACCGGCCAATATTAAAAGTACTCTTCTAAAGTTCTAGAAAATATAGTTTTTAACATGTCCTAAATTTTTAGCTAATTTAGATGTTTGGAAATATTCGTACTTTGGTGTTTTAGTTAATGTTATAGGTAATAGTACATTGCCTAGTTAACGTCGCTGTGTGAAAAATAACCGGCCAATATTAAAAGTACTCTTCTAAAATTCTAGACAATATAGTTTTGTAACATGTCCTAAATTTTTAGCTAATTTAGGTGTTTGGAGAGGGTCGTACTTTTGTGTTTTAGGAAGGATATGTAAACGACAGATAACACCAAAAATATGAAGAAATTATTTCCAAACCGTGTTAAGTCAACAATCATTATGTTGCTCATTTTCAAGAATGCTGGTTTACAAAAAGCACGCCATTGTCTCATTTCGTGAACAATGGTACACATACCATTGTTTCCTTTCGTTTCCTTTATAATCGGTTACCCAACTGAAGCTTTAATACAAACTTTATTGCGATATCGCACATGAAAACAGTCACATGTGCACAGCCAGAGAAGATCCGATTTAATCAGTTGAGCTGTTTCAATGAGTGTTATCTTGGTTTAATAGCTTTTAATGGGGTTAAGTCCTGCAAAGGTCGAGATGAATTCTACTGTAGACATGACTGCATCATGTCATATAAGCATTTATCCATTTATCGGCACTTGTCTGGGGTTGCACCTTTACGATCTCTATCCCCGTTTTGTGACATTATGTATCACCTTGGTCTGGGGCGGACATTTTAAAAATGAATTTAGATGAGCAGCAACGACACCACTTGCATTACATTCCAGATGTTAAATCTACATCATATACAAAATTTGAAGAAAAATGAACGAGTCCGTTTTATTTTAGGTCCATTTGTCTATAACTGGTCTTTACGTGTAGCCCTATGGAGAGAGTGCCCGTTGAGGGCGCTATAACCCTCATTTTAGGAACAAAAATGTGAAAAAAACGGACCTGTGCGAATTTTCTAAAATTTTCAGAGTATGTAGTATGAACATGTAGAAATATAATCAAGTAGTTGCCCTACCTGCTCTTCTCCGAAAAAATAAAAAGTCCTATACCTCAATGATAATCAAACCTAGGTGGTATACATATAGCAACGTTCTTTAAACGGACCGCGATACAATCACTTCCGTTCATATAATGACGTCATCAGTCTGTTGCATTTATGTTTCGCTTCGAACGCTGAAAAGGGCCAGAATGTTACCAACACAAAAATTATTGGTCTTTTGTAAGTGTCAACTGTAATGTAATAAGTATTTTCTTGCAATGGAGTTAAATTTGTTCGGCAATATATGCCCTTTTAATAAGGTTGTGTGTGCTAACTTCGGTCTATGCTATATATTGAGAATGTACCCGTCACTATTATAGGTACCTGAAAATTGGTCCACATTCTTTGGCGCAGCTAAACAAGTATTCATGTGGCTTAGTAAATGCCTTGCCTCTCCACGCATGGTACAAAGGAGCCAAGATGCCCATCAAACCTTTCTCGTGACCACCTGGAAATAAAGATGAGATAAACATTCTATATCGCTATAATTGAGAAACTTAGGTAAGGGTAGTCATCAATGCTACTCATTCCAACAAGGTGTTCCAATAAGGTGTCCCTTAGGGATAGATTTTGGGATCGCTGTATTTTGCCGTGTTTATCAATTACATTGGCCTAAAAATATCGAGTCCAAAGGTCCCTAAAACAAAACGATGGTCTGATGTGGTCTGTGTCATTATGCCTTTAGTTGGTAGTAATGTGTCGGATCTCAATTCAGGTCAAGTTCGATGTGATATACCGGCACCGATGCGGTTGTCAAATAAATGTGGTTTTGTTTTGTTCGTTTGGATTGCTGGAGTACAACCCTGGAAACGGGGTCCAACGGTCATTAAAGCACTCCACCATCACTCAGTTTTGTCACCAGAGGTATCCCATCAATGTGTTATTTCACATTATGCAAGGATGAATAAGTAAGTTTAAGTGATAATTTTTGTATGACACAAAATCACATTTGGAATGGAAAATATGTGAGAGAGAAACGTTTTGAATTCTGCTACAAAACACCATGGAATATATATTCATATTAAGATCGATCTGAAATGTATCTATGTCCGTTGGACCCCATCTTTAATAAGCCTCCAAACGGCTGCATGAAGGTCCAATTAATATTGCAATCAGAATCAAATATTTTTTTCTCCTGAACGACAAGCTAAAAGTGCCCATAGAAAAACGAACTTTATTGGGCCACTCAATCAATGGATCAATAAATCCATAATGTAAGTGAGGAAGTCTCAATTTAATCTGCAGATGTTGCCAATTGAATTCAGACATTCATTTATATACCAATAATCCCACCTACTAGTTACCACCGAGAATCGAACCCGATGCCTAGTGCATATCAGAAGAAGGTCAAATAAGAGGATGGCCAGTCGGCCATGAGGTTAATTCCGAAGAGTTGCACACACACACTTCTTACCTGGTATGGGGATCTCATTAAAAGGTTGAGTTGATTCAGCTTGTGTTGCAGTGATGTCAATGTCTTTGACTGTGCCGACCATGGTACTCTTATTCCGTCGCTTCTCTTGCCAATTTGGTTGACTATTTCTATCGGTGTTGTTGTTGTGCATTGGACAGTCCACTGGTGGAATATTGCTGTGAACATCTGAAGTCAAAATATTTATTGTAAGCAATCATTATTAAAGACACAGTTTACACTTCCCGGAATATTACATTATGTAAAAATAAATTATTTTAATGTCCTTTATACATGAAAAAAATAGTATAAACTATGCGTATCATAACCACTTTTTGTGAGATTTGCAACCAAAATATCGATACTTTTGCAAAAATCTTAAAATTATTAGCGCGTTTTTGAAAATAAGAAGAACATTCAGATTAAAAAAAGGTAAACAGTGCAAAAAGGGCTCTTAAGCTTTTCAAAATGGTGTGGGGAATATAATCCTCCAAATATCAGGTCCCTAATATTGTTCGTTACCGAGATATGGTCCGGGGAATATAAAAACAAAAATAAAAAACAAAAACAAAAAACAAAATGAATGTTCTCTGTTGTAATTTTTTTGCGCTATTACATACTATTTTAATTTACTTTATTATTACCGACTACTGCCTACACTAGCTACGGCCATAATCCATTGTTTTTTCATAGGCGTAGATCGCGGGGGATAGGGGATACCCCGCCAATATTTTGCCAGGAGAATGGTTCATACAACCATCCACCCATGTTTACGGCTGTACGTAGATGTGCCTTTGCAACATCTTGCTACAGAGTCATGTTATACACCAAGCGTGTGGATTCCAAATGAAACCATCTACAATCTGAGTAAGACCACCCCACTGGTAGCCAGAGCCAAGATTCATCAACTCAAATTTCTCGGCCATATACTGTGAAAGAATATGCCCTATATATTCCACCACATGGGAAGAGGTAACCGGGACGGCCGCGCACACTGTACTTACAGTATGTCCAGCACCTCCTGGGAGATACTGCAGGGATGTTGCAGCCAAACAAAATTGTTTCGCATGCTCAAGATCGCAATAGTTAGAGAAAGCGTGTAGCCGCCTGCTCCGCAGCCGACTGATGATGATGATGATGATGGGCGAATTTATTCCACCTTTGCACCATATTTCAACAGTTTGGCTTCAAAATTAAAATTAAAAACATCTGATTTCTTAAGCGATTTTGAAGATTTTCTAATCTACTTAAATTCTTTAAGTACTAAAATGATCTTGCTCGGCGATTTCAACGTCCATGTTAACACTCCTGATGATTATGATGCCAAGCACTTCATAACATCCTTTGAAAGTGCTGGTTTTTGCCAACATGTGACTGGTCCCACCCACAAGTATGGTAATACATTGGATTTGATTTTTTCGCATCCTGAAGATGGCTTGTTTAGGGATACGTGTACTGGCACCTTCTGGGAGATACTGAAGGGATGTTGCAGCCAAACAAAATTGTTTCGCATGCTAAAGATCGCAATAGTTAGAGAAATCGTGTAGTCGCCTGCTCCGCAGCCGACTGATGATGATGATGATGGGCGAATTTATTCCACCTTTGCACCATATTTCAACAGTTTGGCTTCAAAATTAAAATTAAAAACATCTGATTTCTTAAGCGATTTTGAAGATTTTCTAATCTACTTAAATTCTTTAAGTACTACAATGATCTTGCTCGGCGATTTCAACGTCCATGTTAACACTCCTGATGATTATGATGCCAAGCACTTCATAACATCCTTTGAAAGTGCTGGTTTTTGCCAACATGTGACTGGTCCCACCCGCAAGTATGGTAATACATTGGATTTGATTTTTTCGCATCCTGAAGATGGCTTGTTTAGGGATACGTGTACTGGCACTCGCCTTTCAGACCATCATGTTATTTTTTGTACACTTAACCTGGACAAGCCAACTGATGTGAAAGAAGTCAGGAACTGTCGTAATTTTCGGAACATGGACCAGACATCGCTGAACAATGATCTTGTATGCAAATTTAAAATGCTTGTTTCTGAATCTAATAATAGTGACCTAGTCACTAGCAAATAAACGGTTCCAAAAAAATAAGTCCCCCCCCCTAAGAATTGTTGGTATAATCCAAAAACGGCTTGATCAATTCTCTTGTTTTAAAGTTTGGAACATAGGCTGATAAGTTATGCATCAAGTGAACGGCGTTTTCTTGTTATCTGTTATCATCTTCACTGAGAAATACAGCCATTTATAAAATTTTATTTAAAAAAAGCTGCACTTTTCTACATAGGCTTTTTATGCATGACTTTTGGTTTCAGACCTCTTTCACTTGAATAAAATTAATCAAAAAGGAACGTTTCTATATTTTTTTGTTTTTTATTAAAATAACTTCAGTTAAGATGTTCATGAATTAATTTTTACACTTTTCTAACATGTTTTATGGTTCAGTGAGTAATCATATAGCCATTTATGAAATTTTTTTCATCAACAAAAGTTGCACTTTTCTAAATTGGCTTTTTGTATGCATTAAAATGAGTAAATTTAACAAGTTTTTCGTTCTAATTTAATTTATTGGGAAGCAACAACTGTAACTTCAATGACAAATCTTGTGTTCATTGATTAATTTAACCAATGGACCAACAGATTCCTGGTTGATCTTCTATACTGGATCCCTATACACTTGTTTCATTGGTCATTCCTTGAACGGTTCAAAACAACATTTAGATGGGTGGCCTTTATCAAGACTCAGCTTGTTATAAGCGGACAAGTAAGGGACCACATCACCTTAAAGGACTTTACAGCAAATCCTGCAGCATGCGGGGAACCAGCTTGACCAACAGCAGAGAAGAACGATGCTTGGAAGCCATCTCACATGAAGGAAGGCCTATTCATTATTGAAAGACATTAATAAGCTGCAGCATTCAATTTAATTTATTCACTGAACCATAAAAACTGTTTTTGAATGTGTGATACCTAAATCAGGCAGGCTTAAACTTAATTAAATTCAATTATGCTTATTTTTGATTAAATTACTCACTTAAAGGAAAATTTGTCAAACACAAATTCAAGCATAAAAAGCCAATGTAGAAAAATGCAACTTTTTTTTGGTCGAAAATATCGTAAATGACTGCATTTTGCAATGAAGATGATAAAAAGTAGCAACAAAAACCCGCTCACTTGATGCATAACTAATCAGCCTATGTTCCAAACTTTCAAACAAGAGAATTGATCAAGCCGTTTTTGGATTATACTAAAATGTCTTAGGGGGGGGGGACTTACTTTTTTGGAACCGTTTACAATGAGATCATTACAGATGCTCTTGATACACATGCTCCCAATACTAGGAAAGTTTGTAGAGCCAGAGTCAGACAACCGTGGTATACCCAAGACATTCACAAAGCTCGTCGTGAAAGACGAAGGCTTGAAAGAAGATGGAGAAAAAGCAAGTCTGAGGCTCACCACGAGTTGTATATTGCTCAAAACAATGTTGTTAACTCAATGATTGAAAATCCTAAAATAACCTACTACAAATCTGAGTTTGAAAACGCAGATAGCAAATCTGTTTTTAAGCTTGTAAAAGGTCTCCTAAATAGCAGTAAAAAGGTTCTGCCAGACCATAGCTCCGCAAAGGAGCTCTCTGACGAGTTTGCCAATTTTTTCTCTGAAAAAGTTGCTAATATCCATAGAGAATTGAAGATTGAACAGAGTAGAATTAAGAATGTTGTTGATGTATCATAATTATGATAATACTGTTTCTTGCAATCTTGCACATTATGATCCCGTTAATGAAGATGATGTTGAATAAGTCTGCTAACAAAAGTAGTCTTTTGGCTCCAATACCCACTTGGTATATCAAGCAAAATATGTCTGTTTTTGTACCTGTAATCCACCGTATTATTAATGTTTCTCTTACCACAGGGGTATTTCCAGACGCACTCAAGCAAGCTATTATTAACCCATTGATAAAGAAGCAATCCCTGGATCCAAATGTTATGAAAAACTATCGTCCTGTCGCAAATATTCCGTTCATTTCAAAACTGATCGAGAAATATGTTTTCAGATGCATCAATGCTCATCTTGATAAGTACAATCTTGGTGAAGAATACCAGTCGGCCTATCGCTCTCTGCATAGTACAGAGGCAGCGCTTCTCCACGTCAAGACTAACATCATGCAGTACCTTTACAACCAGCAAGCTGTGTTTTTGGTTTTACTAGATCTGTCAGCTGCATTTGACATGGTAGAGCATAGTGTTTTGGTTCATCGTATGGCTAATGAAATCGGCCTGAGCGGAACTGCACTAGACTGGTACAAGTCATATTTTACCAACAGAACCACCAAAATTTGTATCAATGGTACTTTTTCTGATCCTCATCAGATGTACTATGGCCTTCCACAGGGTTCCATCGTTGGTCCAGCATCATTCAGAATTTACATCATCCCGGTTGGTCGTATTATCAGGAAGCATCAAATCCATTACCATATATATGCCGACGACATTCAGCTCTTTTTAAATTTCAATCCTTCTGATCCGATTTCCATTCAATGTGCTCTGTCAAGACTCTCAAACTGCATCAGCGAGATAAAACTGTGGATGACTAACAACATGTTGATGCTGAACGAAACAAAACGGAGTTTTTTATCGCTGCTTCACCACACAATAGGCGCAAGTTACCATCAAATATTCATCTTCAAATTGATAACAATGTTATCATTCCCTCTGACACTGTTCGTAATCTGGGTGTCCTCTTTGATGGTCAGCTTTCCATGTCAACCCACATTACAAGCTTGTGTAGTAATGTCACTTACCATCTTCGTAACATAACACGTATACGCCGGTTCTTAGACAGAGACACATCGTTAGGTCGTTAATTCTTTCTTGTCTCGACTATGCAAATGCAGTTCTACTTGGAGCAAATGCAACTGACATCGCGAGACTTCAGAGACTGCAAAATTGGGCGGCAAAACTAATTTTCTGTGCAAAGAAGCGTGATCATGCAACACCGTTCATCAAAGAGCTCCACTGGCTTACTATCAAGAACAGAATAACATTCAAAATCCTTGTCATTGTTTTCAAGTGCCTAAATGGCTTTGCTCCATCATACCTTGCCTGCAACTTGTCTCTGTACTCACCTGCACGAACTGGCTTACGATCTTCAACTGACACTACCAGACTCACTGAACAAACTTACACACCTCGCACTCTTCAATCTGCTGCCGACAGATCATTCGCATATGTTGCTCCTCGGTTGTGGAACACTTTACCACCTGCTCTGCGCGCGCTCTGTGGCATCACTTCACATGTTTAAGAAAGGACTTAAAACACACCTTTTCACACAATGATTTTTCTTTTGTTCCATATTATTTGCTTGCTTTTAATTTTGTTTTGTTATTTATTATATAGTGTATCATCACACACGCTGTGATATCTATGAAACAGCGTGTCATAAATATTTTGTATGTATGTATGTATGTATGTATGGCAAATTTTTCACTCGCTTGGCGCGCATTTGCACCATAAACTTATTCTATCCCCAAAGGTGCTGGAGTCACTTAACTTCAACAAAAAAGTTTTCCAACCCCATCCCCCATGTCAAAAAGAAATCTACGCCACTGTTTTCCCCCCTTTTTTTGATTTTTCTTCTAATTGAGCAACTGGTCTGACGTCCCTGAGCAGTCCAGAACCAAGCGTGACAAAAAAACCAACTTTTCAATATTAACAATGAAAGGGAAAAGAGAATATCTCCATCAGGAGATTTAATTTTAGGCCGGGAGATTTAGGCTAAGGGCAATGAGCCCCTTTTCTAGCAAAATTCAGGGCCAAAATAGTGTAAAATACAAAATTTTTCCGAGCTACGCGCGCACATTGTAACAATAAAACCCTTTTTTAGCCGGATAATGGGCGAAAATAGTGTAAAATACCATCATCCCAATAAGGCCCTTTTCGGGAAGCTCGAAGACATACAGTCTCTACCCAGCAAACACAAAAACGTTTTAAAAACGTTTTAAATAAGTTATATTTTGGCTTTTGGTTTAGGTAAAAACGTTTTAATAACATTAAAATGTCGGGTTATGTAAAGGTCATGTAAACGTTTTAAAACATTTTGTATGAAAACACGCAACAACAATATTTTTAAAATGTTTGCAAAATGCTATTGTAAACATTTTTTTCAAACATCTTTTGCCAAATATTTTGCCAAAACTTAAATAACATAATGTTAAAATATTTGCACCCTGCAAACACAGAAATGTTCTTAAGATGTTATTTTCAAAAAGTTTTAATAACATTTAAATGTCGGGTTATATAAAGGTCATGAAAACGTTTTTAAAACGTTATTGCAAATATTTAGAGCAAACATTTTTCGCAAAATATTTTTTCAACCCCAAAATAACATTCTCTTTAGAATGTTTTGTATCACGTTTTCCAAAATGTTTTTGGAATGTTATTAAAACGTTTTTATACCCTTTATATAACCCGACATTTAAACGTTTTCTGTAAAACATTTTGTGTTTACTGGGCAATATATTATCAAAACATGTTTTTTAATGTTATGAAAACGTTTTATACCCTTAATATACCCTTTATATAACCCGACATTTAAACGTTTTCTGATAACCTTTTATAACCCTTTGCGAATGATGTCGAAAACGTTTTGTGTTTGCTGGGTATGTATTGTATGATGCAACTGCAATTTTTTTTGTCTGTGCCCCCAAAATTTTATTTTGCCCCCCTGACCAAGAAAGCTGGCTACGCCCCTGATTCTTCACGTGGTTGTTCTTGTTGGAAAAAATTTGATAGTCCTACCACTTTTTTTTTTTGAAGATAGCGAGCCACAACTTACCTTGTGAGTAAAAAACTGTCGCTACACTGGGTGATACGCAAGACTTATGACATCCAAATCGTGATCCAGTAGTAACGTTTAACATCTGCGTGTTTCTGCCCAACACAGAAACTGTCGTTCGAAATGACATCATGTAATTAAGTGACGTAAACTAAACTGTCCTGAGTTATTACTAATTATTTCTTAAACGAATCGAACATTATTCCAACGTCATAGTACTGCAAAATATCAGTGAGCAAGTAGTATACAGCCAAAGGTTTTCAATTGTCAAGCGTGCAATTTTCAAGCGTGAGTCGAGTGCGAACCGTACGTTCTTGTGTAAGGTCATTCAAAAAGTTCTGCCCGATCATTCTTCTTTCTCCTATTCAGCTTCTTGATCTGCTGCATGATTATAATTGAAATGTCCCAAGTGACGGCGTAAGCATCATAATTTAAAACAAATTTCTATTTAAGGCCAAAATGAAGGTGAAAATTGGTATTTGATGGGCCAGTGCGCGCAAAGCGTGCAAATTCAGGAATTTCCAATCTCACTATAATTGCCTATTCATGGTACGTATATGTGCCTATTATTGAGTTGCTTGGGTAAGAACGAAATTTTAGGGTATAGTCTGTTAAACTTCTTATTTGTTTCTTTTAATATCAAATATCTGTGCTACAGATATTTTAAAATTAATTGTTCGTGTACGAACATTTATTCGTGTACGATGTGCACATAAAATCGGATTTGAAAGAAGGTATTCATGGTATTTTTGGTATTTTCGAATAAAAGTGGATAGGTCCCTTAATTAGTTTAGGCCAGGGTGCACACAAATATATAAAACTGCAGACTTTTGGCTAAAAATTCGTCATAGTTTTAACGTTTATTCGCGAGTTCACGTAATTCATTATGTCTGTACAGGATTTTTCTATTTCAAATCATAATGCACTGAATTTTACTTTCATTTTGTTAAAGAAATAGACAAATACACGAAATAATCTCAAGTGACAAGTAATATAATCATTGATTTTTATTTTCAAAGGGTATTCTCATTTTATACATGTATCAACAAAATACTAGTAAATATGAAGGTTGTTAATGCATAAGTTTTTGAATGACCCTCGGTCAGTTTTATAACAGGGCAGTGACCGTGATAAAGAGTATTACTTGAACTTGACAGTGTTTCTATTCCAGGATGTCTAGAGTGCGATTACGCTGTCGTGTGTCAACAAACTTTTCTGTATCATTCAACTCGGATGCAGATGCTAACAAACTTTTTAAAGCACACCACTTAATGAGCGGCACATTGATTATATATACCGAAAAAACCCCTTCTCTCTGAAAAACCGGAAATCTTTATAATTACTTGTTAGCTTACGAAATGAATGATAATAGATTGATAGTATGGTTATTTTTAGCAAATAGTCAATATTTAAATTGTTGATATAAAAGTATGCATTAAATAAATTGTCAGACCCAGACAATTTATTGGGAATTGGAGACCAATTTCATTATTGAATGTTTCTTACAAACTTGCTTCATCATGTATTGCAAACCGTATTAAAACTGTTTTACCAACTGTTATTAATGAAGATCAAACTGGCTTTGTGGCAGACAGATATATTGGTGAAAATATTCGGCTGATATATGATTTACTTAGTTATACTGAAATCTCCAATATTCCAGGTATGATGTTATTAATTGATTTTGAAAAAGCTTTTGATACGGTATCTCACAATTTTATCAGAAAGACTCTTGATTTTTTTAATTTTGGTAAAGATGTTATTAAATGGTTTAATACATTTTATAGTAAAATCACTTCATCTGTAATAGTAAATGGTCACATATCTAACTCTTTTAATATTTCTGCCGGTGCCGGCAGGGGACCCTATGTCCCCTATATCTTTGTTTTATGTGCTGAAATCTTGGGTTCCATGATCCGATGTAATGAGTCAATTAAAGGAATTGTAATAAATGATATGTCTTTTAAGCTCTCACAATATGCTGACGATACAACCTTAATTCTCGATGGAACTTCCGAATCATTAGAGCATGCGATGAATACATTGAATGATTTTAAAGATATGTCCGGTCTCAAAATCAATGTAAAAAGACCTCTGCAATTTGGATAGGCTCAAATAAGCACAGGAAAGAGCCAATATGCAAGAATTTGAAATTAAATTGGCATTTTGATGGTATCGTTGACATGTTGGGAGTTACGTTTAGTACAAACCTATCTGATATGGTGGATGTTAATTTTAACAAAGCATTGACATCAATGAGAAATCAAATCTTGATGTGGTCAAAACGTAATATTACTGTGCTTGGTCGTGTAGTCGTAGTAAAATCACTCGTACTTGCAAAGCTAAATTATATTGGTCAAATGTTGCCAAATCCAAATTCTGATTATTTTAAAACAGTAAATGAGGAAATTTACAAATTTATTTGGCAAGGCAAACCAGACAAAATTAAAAGGGAGCAAATGACGCAATCTTATGAAAATGGTGGTGTTAAAATGCCTAATGTTGTAAACCATTTAAACGCTTTAAAAACATCTTGGATCAGAAGAATTGCTTTTGGGGAGCAAAAATGGAAGCAACTTTTTTACTTCACAGCCAATATAACTCGGGATGAAATTTTCATGTTCGGTACATATAGGTTTAAAGACATTAAGGATAGGATCTCAAATAAATTCTGGTATGATACATTATCCTCCTGGTCGCAGGTTATTTGTGCTTTCAATAACCAGAATTTGGACTATAACTCGATTGCTAGGCAATATCTCTGGTGGAATGATAAAATAATCATTGGTTGTAAACCGATCCATTACAAACATTGGAGTTTGAAAGGTATTCTGGTGATAAATGATCTTCTTGATGACAATGGTGGCTTTAAAACATTTGATTCTTTTGTGCAAACCTATGATATTCATACCAATTTTATAGAATATTATAGTATTATTCATGCAATTGAAGGTGGTTTCAAATTTAAGCAAAAACTAATGAAGCAAGATGGTTTTGTAAATCCAATTGTAATGGATCTGTTAAAGCCAAACAAAAAGGGATGTAGATTATTTTATGAAATTTTGTTGAAAGTTCAATACAGATCTCCTACAGATAAGTGTAAATGGCAAAGTGAGTTAATGTGTAATTTTACAGAAACAGAATGGAAAGACATTTGTAGTCGCAATTTCAAATTTACAAATGATGTAAAATTAAGATGGTTTCAGTACAGAATAATACACAGAATTCTAGGAACAAATGCAATGTTGTTTAAAATGAATAAACGTCAAAACGATCTTTGTGCATTTTGTAATGAAGAGAAGGAGACGTTATCCCACCTTTTTATCAAATGTCCAGTTTCGTCATGTTTCTGGATCAAAGTACAAATATATGTTACAGAAAATACCTCCCATAGCCTATTTGTTACATTGACCCCACTAGATATTATGTTTGGTAAAGATGGTAATTATCTGAGGAATTTAATTATTGTGTTAGGAAAGTTTCATATTTACAAATCAAAATGAACGAAAGGAAACCTGATTTGATCATTTTAAACAAGAACTGAAGTATTATTATAATACGCTAAAGTGTATGGCTTCTTGCAATTTAAAACACACATTTTTGATAAACTTTGGGAAGGCTGGGTAAACATTGTCACGTAAGCCTTGTATAACCCTTTTCATATATTTCATGTTAATACAATTTCTTTTCCTGCCCTGTAATAATTATCTATGCCTTTAGAAATAATTTCTTCATTGTATACCATTAAATATTCATTGTTGTTTGTGCTATATTATTTTTTTTTCTCTAAAAAAAATCCGGTAAATTTTATACTTGTATAGCATTGGTAATGTAAGATGTGTTGTGGGAGCTGGTGGATCCATTTTGTATGTTTTTTCTTTCCCACCACCAGCTCCAAGTACAGGGAATAAAATTTACGGAAAAAAAAAATAAAAAAAAAAAAAAAAAAAAAAAAAAAAAAAAAAAAAAAAATTTTTGGAAAGAAAAATAGGGGAGGGGGGGGGGTCATAACAATTTTGATGACCAAAATATAGGGAGTCACAAGATGACCAGAGATAGTGTGTTTATTTTATTCAAAAAGACTGATTTCGATACAATTTTAGCCTGTTTAAGGGCCAAGGTGTATCGGATAATGATGATGGTGGTGGTGGTTGGGGTGGTTGTTGTTTATATTTTTTATTGCCAAAATAGGGGGGGGGGGCGCAATGTTATTCACGCTGACTTTTTGTAAATTTTGGGACCCCCCTTCAGAAGATAATGAATTTTGATATCCCCTTAATGTTGATTCCATCCCGTATACGTAGGCCTACATAATCCACCCGAAGCCAGTAGCGTATACAGCCCCTTTTAAACGGGCGCGCGAAGTGCCTGTGTGCATGTGATTTTGACAATATTTGACCATTTCAGCTTTAAAAAGAAGCAAATTTAGGCGCGATTCGTGCGAAGTTTTGTTCCGACCTGTTTAATAGTTTTGAGACGCATAATGGGCCGAGGGACATCCGACTAAGGCTTTTGACAATAGCCCGGTGACTGACCTCTGTAGATCTCAGTGAGCCTGGTACGTCATCTGCATTAGACTGCCTCCACCAGCGGTCCACATTGAGCTTGTAAGGTGATACGTTTCGTTACCCCGATTGTTTACGAATGAGGGCAGCTGTCATTTTTTCTGTTGTGCACATAATTATACAATCTGAATTTTTGTCAGTTCAAAACGCACGGTTGTTTGTCAATACGCTCGAGAACTGAGAAAATTCTGATTTATTTCCGATTTATTTCCTTATTTTATCGTAGGGAGGCTATCCTCCTACGATACTTGAATTTGTACGTGGCCACGAGCTTACTTCATTTTCAGTGAAATAGTGTGAGTGCTTGGGTACA
Source organism: Amphiura filiformis (assembly GCF_039555335.1). Taxonomy (NCBI): domain Eukaryota; kingdom Metazoa; phylum Echinodermata; class Ophiuroidea; order Amphilepidida; family Amphiuridae; genus Amphiura; species Amphiura filiformis. The sequence continues at coordinate 44,984,992 of NC_092641.1, forward strand.
TGGTATTAGGTTTCGATAAATTGTGGTGTAGTAATTAATGGATATTGAATTGTTTTTCAATTGCGATTTGTGTAGTGGAGCGTGACAGGGTAGAAAAATGTGTTTTGGGAGGAGTTGATGATTTAATGAATGTGGTGTTAATGAATGTTTGGACTGGTTTTTGTGGAGTTTCAAGGGTTAATATTAATTGGAATTTGCAGTGGGAATTGGTAAGTTTGTTTAGTTGAACTTGGCCAAATTGTTTGTTTTCAGTTGATGGAGATTAATGGAGAGAGTATTAACATATGTATTGATAAGGTTGTGAATGCACAATGATCCCTAGGGAGTAGTGAAAGGTGTTTACTAGAAGTGAAACACCAGTAGGGATTTTACTAGTTGTAAGTGCAGTAAGTAATGTGATATTGATTGAATGGACTTGAACCAAGTTCAAGGTTGTAGGAAGTTGTAACCAAATAATTTAGTTACTTTGAACTCAGAAAGTTTTGTAGATGACTTGTGTGATAGCTGCTGTAAGGTGAGTGGGTGCTGTTTGTGTTATTCTTAATTGTGCGTAATATGGGACGTGGGTTTTAAAGGAGCTGTTTTATTAGTGGCAGGATTGGTGTGGCTGTTTTGCAATGAAGGGAGTGGTGTTCACACTAGCTAAGGGGTGTTCAGTTGTAAGTATGCGAAGGTACTTTCACACTAGTTGTATTGCGAGAGGGGGTATTTAACTCGAGTAAACTGGGTATTTATACCTCGAGTAAAGTGCCCAGTTGTTGTAAGCGTGTGGTACTGTAGGCTTACCCCATTGATTCATTACAAAACGTTTGTTTAAGAGCTTTAAAGACAGATATTACTAGTACTTGAGGAATATGTCACTAACCATTTGCTTGCCTCATCAGGGTATAGTACCCGGGAGATAGTAAACCTTAGAGGAGAAGGCCCTGTAAGAATGGGTGACCATTGGGAGAGTCTGTTTAATATTCAGTAGTAACACTAACATCAATCCCCATCGCACCAGTTCTTTTACCCAATATTTCTGTACGATAATTGAATGACCTTTGAATGTGCTAGGTACAAAAACTCATATTCCAAAAGATGAGGTCAAATTTAAGCAATGATTGGTATTATGCTGGTGAACGATAGCCTTTACGGAGATGGTGTCACTGTACATACCCACAGATTATAGGGACTGTGGTATTTATGAATATGAACTTGACCAGGTCAGTGACTTTCTCTGTCAAAACATATTATGGTATTGTTTCAGTGCGAAAGGGGAGATATCTGAACAAAATGATCATAGTGCAATAATCTTGATTGTATACAGTCAAAAGTCTTTTTGAAACCAGTTTTATGATGTAAGTTGATGTAACAACTTAACCTTTGTTTGAGATAAAGAGGTATTGCAACAATGTTAATATGTCTTCACATCCGAACTGGATAATATTTTGATGGATTTGGACAGATTTGTTGGGTGATTTGTGTTTGTAATTTTGCTATTCGTGATGTGTATTTTGAGTTGTGTTGGTGGAAAAGGTAAGCTTCTGAACCAAGTTTGAACTGATGAATGCCAATGGAACATGTAGTATGAATTGAGGGAATCATTATAAAAATTGTCAATTGATCAGAATTTTCAGCAGTAGGCCTATTGATCAGAATGAAATGGGGAAATGATAAGTACAATCAAGATCGCTAGTTCTTATTGACAGAACGAACTCATAAGAGTCATAAGTTCTGAATATTGGGGAAAATATCTCAGGTTTGGGCATATAGCCACAAAAAAAATGGTATTTATAAACAAGCAACAAGTTAATAATAGGTCATCACTGGAGTGATTGGTTTCTGGCCCCCAAGTAAACCATATAATAACAAAGCAATTGTGGCACTCGACTGCCCATCTATATGCTTGTTCAGACGATCGCTTGTAAAGTCGCTTGTAACTACATTCAAATGTAAACTTGCATGTAGTGCCTGTCTAAAACGCACTCGCATGTAGCTACATGCAAGTTACAAGTGACGATTTTACATGTAAGATATCTTACATGTAGCGAGCCCGGGGGCACTCCCACTTTGGAGGTCACGCGTATGTAGGGCTGTTAAGACCCCTTTTTCAGCGTCGCTCTACCCAAAAACCCCATATTTTTACGAACACATGTTCTGTCACCCGAAGGCCCCTTATTTTTCCATTTGATCTGTCACCCAAAGACCCTTATTTTTCAATTTGAACAGCAATTTTCATTTATCACTGATTTTGTTACCTATTATTTGACAAAACAAAGAAATTTGAAGCCTTTTTGAACTAAAAATTTGATTTTTGAGGGTTTTTTGACACTGTTTCGGCTCTCACCCAAAGGTTCCAAAAGTCATGTTCTCACCCAATTACCCCATATTGTTTACATTTTGCTCTCACCGAATGGCCCTTACTGCGAAAGTGCCAGCCCTACACCTATATCCATTTCATATTGAAGTGCCCCCGGGGTAGCGAAGTGCATTCGAATGTAAGGCCAGCGTGAACAAGACTTGCTTGTAAACTCGCATGTAAGCATGACCTTGATGACCCAATTCTATTCTGATTGTGCATAATCATGGCATAATTTACCAGTGAAGGTCACTCTTACTTTTGAGTTGGCTCATAGACCATGTTGGCTTACAAGTAAGTCCCGTGTGGACACACACCCCTTGCAGCCTAGTCTCACTTCCCTGGCATAATTTAATTGCCGGCTTGCTTGTAAGTGGGCTACCGTCTAAACACACCTAATTTGCAGTTGGTGGTGCAATAGGAAAGGTTTTGGGAAGGATATCAGCCTTTGGTAGGGCATTAGGCACAACTAACCACCAACATCCTAACAACCAAGCCCCAACCCCACCTCATCCCCGCCCCCATCCAGAGTTACAACAGCCATCACAGAAAAAACCTACGATATATGTGGCTCGAGAGCCACAGCGGCTCTAGTTACTACTGCATTTATCAGTTGCCCAATATACCTTTCAATTACAAGTAGAATTTAAAAAGCATACACATTGAGTGCTTGTGTTATCTCTTCGCTGGGAAGTTAAGCAGTATAACGAAGAAGAAGAAGAGATGATGTTTTATCCGGATTATATTTGCACATACTATTTTGCATTTTTAATAATATATTCAAACTGGATTGCAAAATGAACGTTGAGTTTTGACACACTGTAGATGAGCCTGTTCAGGGGATGAGATCATTATCCAAACCCGTGACAGTTTCCGTACACCGTGGTTTCCGTAATTCAAGCGGCAAATGTCATTGTTTCGGGGCAGAGGTCCCTGGGTGGCAAAGGAGCTATAAATCTTCGGGCACCACCTGGCAGTGCAAGGCTAACAGGACTGGTATTTAGGGACACACAATTAGATATTAAGGGGGCTATGTAGTTGGGAATGAAGACAATTGCTGCATCTCAGTGAGGATCAAAACTAAAAACCCGCCAAAAACTATTTGTTTAAAATCTCCAAATGTTATTTTATTTTTTGAATCGGTGAACTTGAGAGTAAAGAACAACTATGATGCAAATGTCAAGGCGGACATAATTTTGACCCCGTTTTACTACAACAATTGCGCGCGAAGCTCGCGAATATGATCAATTTTACACTACTTTAGAAAAAAATCAAGGTATTTTTTTTCCTATACTGTGACAATTTGTTTCGTTTTAGGCATTAATCAATCATCAATGTGTGTTTCATGATGTGAGGTGATTCCATTTTTTAAAACTAAGATGGTTCGACAAAACTAAATGCCCCCATGAAATCTAATGGTGCGTCCCTTACCGAGGTTATGTACCACAAAGTCAGTTTTTAGAACAACTTCACTCAAAATGAATTCCACAGTTAACAAGTCGGATTGTGACATTTTGTATTCAAGCGAATTTGCAATCTCAATATTATATAACACCTACCACAAGGTACTCTTTGTCGGGTTTGTACCTATTGTGGTTGCGTTTGGTCTTTTAGGAAATATGGCTATGCTGTTCGTAGTCTATCGCATCAAGAATATGCGTAACACTACAACTTTCTATTTGTGCAACTTAGCTGTGAGTGACGCCGCATTGCTTGTTGCTGGTGCAATACAGTATCTAACTACCTACTACGCTTCACCGATTGATATCTTAAATTTCTCTCTTCCTACAGGGCATGTTTGTCTTATAACTAAAATCACCATTTCTTTGTTCTACTATGCATCGGTTTTCTTCGTTTGGTTGGTAACATTTGAACGATATCTTGCCATCTGTCACCCAATGAAACATTTATTGATTAAAGGAAAACGCTGGACAATAAAGATGACTGTATTAGCATGGATCATTTCCTTATCAATAGCAAGTCTCGATTTTCAATTCCATGAAGTTGACCATGTTTGTGTTAGTTGGCCCAATGACAGTGAGTATCAATCCTTGTCATCCAAATTTACAATGTGCTCGGTGGATCGTGCTTCAAGAAATGTGGGATCACTTGTTTCGTCCTTTTTCGATGTCATTCAATTTACTCTGGCGGTTTTGATGTGCACATACATGTTTATAAAGATAATTTACACGCTAAGTACACGACCTAACACAAGTGTATCCGATACATCGACAGTAAGGAACCAAGTAGCACGAATGTTGATACTGAATGGAACCGTTTTCTTCATATGTCTTCTTCCATTTCGGATCATTCAGATTAACAATATCTTTATAGTGCTGGCTGCCGATAGTATTTTCTCAGATTATCACGCTACTAGTTATATGGTTTGGTTAGGACGTGTGACGACATTGTTGAATTCGGCTTTAAATCCAATCTTGTATAATGTCAGTAATGCAAAATATCGGGCGGCATTCGCTGAAACATTTGGTTGGAAAAAGAAGAAGTCTTCTGGTTCAGAGACGAATATCCAATGTACTTATAACACTGATTCGCTTGGAAATCGAAGCACTGAACACGTAATTCCGAAGTATCTTGGTACCGAAACATGTGATTTTCAGATGAACCCACTTGACACCAGTCCTGACGCTGCTCGTGGAACTACTTCTTAAAGGGTTTTTCAGTGATTCCACGAAAACTTTACTAGAGTAGCTTATAAATAAAAATATAATAAATAAAATGCTATAACATGATTAGCATCTATAACTGTATCTGTATAATGCTGACGGACTATAATATTTTTTTTCTTCAAATTAATGAACCCACTTGACACCAGTCCTGACGCAGCACGTGGAACTACTTCTTAAAGGGTTTTCAGTGATTCCACGAAAACTTTACTAGAGTAGCTTATAAATAAAATATAATTAAAAAAAGCTATAACATGATTAGAATCTATAACTATATCTGTATAATGCTGACGGACTATAATATTTTTTCAAATTACCAGGCTTATCGTAATATGGTTTGGTTAGGACGTGTGACGACATTGTTGAATTCGGCTTTAAATCCAATCTTGTATAATGTCAGTAATGCAAAATATCGGGCGGCATTCGCTGAAACATTTGGTTGGAAAAAGAAGAAGTCTCCTGGTTTAGAGATAAATGTCCAATGTACTTATAGCACTGGTTCGCTTGGAGATCGAAGCACTGAACACGTAATTCCGAAGAATTTTGGTTTTGAAACATTTAATATTCAGATGAACGTACTCGATACTAGTCCCGTGTGTAACTACTTGAAGGGATTTTCGCGAGAACATGAATTGTGGAGATTTATAGGTGAGTTTAAGCTTATAAATAAAGGCTTAGGCTACAGCATTACGCACTTTTCACAGGGCTATTGTGGACATAGTAAAATAAATGAAGCATTAGAAATGATTCTAGTTCGACTCTCAAAATTGAGATTTCTCCCGGGTGTCAATATATAGGTTTCTGATCAAAATCTATAGATCATGACACATAATGTGAACGATCTATACTAGTGCAATTGATTTCACTTTACATGCACTACAATCGTGCAAATCATGTTAAAGTCATATTTGGCTAATGAATAGTACGTATCATGCTAATTAATCTAGCATTTTAATAGTACCCTCTTCAGTCTAAACGCAGGACAACCGATCTTTTGTTCTGCTTAGTCGCGCTAAAAGTCGATCGATACATGTTAAAATCAACACAATTCCGAGATACACCTTTTTGCTATGAAATTTATTTTCTCGGTCAAATATAAAGCAAAATTTTTTCTTCAGTAATGTCAAATAAAAACATAGTGCTTGGATGAACATTTTTTTTTTAAATCCTGGTGTTAAAATTAAGCATCAAATTGTGTATTTTAGTGTGATATTTTTGATTTTTATAGGCCTTTAGTTCGCCCGTGAGCTTTTTACAGAATTCATTTTTAGCGTCTCAAACTAATATAGTTTGCTAAAGAAAGATATTTCCCACCTCTGTAAAGCACATCGTGTGGGTCTATATATTATAGTTTTGTCAGAATTTCCGTTTTTATTTTCCCTTTTCCCTTCATGCTCCGAAAATGTCAAACTTAGTACTGACCCATTCTATGTCAACTCCAGGGATGTGCACCGCAGCACCTCTTCAATTTTTTTCTTTTTCTGTGTGGTGGTAGATATTGATGAGAAAGTAAAATTCCGAAAATTTGAGCTTCATACTCTATTTTGTTTTCCCGTGGCATCAATTTGAAATTTAGGGGGTCAGCGTAAAAATGTGTCGCAACGCGAAAGACAACGTTTGGAGGTCCATAAATGTATAAAGGGAACCATTTACAACTTTGAAAAGTATGTATTCTGGGGTACTTATTTGTGTAGAATTCAAATCTGGCATCAGAAAACTTGTAACTCCTTTACTTTGAAAGATATATCATAATGGTCGAATCCAACCAAAAGTGTCCACGGGCCAAAAATAAAAGTCCGAAATAAAAATGTCTCCACAATTTTTTCCTTTTGCCCATTGATTGATGACATATTGCCCTTATAGGAACCAAAAGTGCCATTACTAATCTTGAAAAATAAATCCAGGACGTGTGATAGTAAATGTGATATCAAAACCCAATGTTACCTACGAATACCACTAGGATGCTTTCACTATCGCAATACTAATCAACCTAAAACAAACGGAATATTCCCATTAACGCTTTTTTCGTGTAATGTAGACCACATGGTGTCAGGAAAATGCTAGCTCAACCAGAAAATATTTGTTTTATTTTTATAACGCGATCAATATGATCTTAGTCAATTTATGCTAGTTTATTTTTGAAAATGAAGTTTAGGTCAGTTTCTGTATTTTATTTATCAAATGAGTATGAATCAATTTACACATTGTATAAGAACGAGTAGGATATATGTTTTCAAGAATATTAGGAATTATAAGCATACACCTAACGCTTTATACAATGAAAAGGTGAACAAACCCGGGTATTCGTAGGTAACATGAGCGATTTAACAATATCTATATTGAGTTTAGAGGTTTAAAGTTTGCTATTATGGTAATGAATTAATAAAATGGTAGTTTTTAGATCTCTTTCAGATGGTACGTCCAAATGAATAAATGCTATTACCTTAGATCAAAAATTTTTGATGCTTTTAGCAAGATTTTGACCACTTCATTTTGATATACAAGTAGTTAATCAGCAATTTTACATAATAAATAATTGTTGAATGAATCCGTATATGGGTAATAATAGTGTCCTGGGGTACCGCTTAAAGTTTTTGACAATTAATTTCCATTGGTAGCGACACTTCATTACACATGTCATGTATTATGCTGTATTCGTAAGTAACATTTCAGTATTTGTAGGTAAGAATTAGACTTTTGGTGGATATCCCAATCAAAACTTCAGTTTATAAAGCACTTTGAATGTATCATTTTCTTTATGTGCGTTTATTGATACTTTAGACCCTATCATGTATTAATAATGTCGGTTCACAGCGGTTGAAAGAGTATTGAAGTAAGAAACAAAGGCACTCAAGTGACTTTAATTTGCTTAATTGCACACAACTCGCTTAAAACCGTTATTGCAGACTTGTGAAGTCCATCTTGGAGTCAGTTACGTCTTGTGGCCTTTCGTTTGAGGGCAACTACAATTAGCTTTATACCAGGGTCCATCATTATGTTGTCTAGATCATGAGACAATGAGAACAGTCGTTTTTTCCATGGTATTCGTAGGTAACCTTAGCGAAAACGTCAAAAGTTACCTTCGAATAAATCAATTTGGACACAAATTACTCAGACACCAGAAGGTCGGTAAACATTTAAAATGAAGCACACATGACAGTTGACAAATCCAAGTATTTATCCCTTCTAATCTTCTTTGAATCTGATTTTTCTTTCAAATTAGCAGACCGTCGTCTATTTCAGTACATATTTTTCAACAATTAAGCCGTATTCAGTTTTGCATGGTGGGCATGTATGTGAATTCGCAACTTTCATTGACATATGATTTGATAGCAAACATACAGGCCTTCGTTATGTACCAATATGGGCATTGGCATGAATGGCGGTGTTTCACAATACTGTCATGATGTCAAATTGTATTCGTAGGTAACATTCGGTTACCGAAATTTACCTACGAATACTTGCTTTTATTGTTGACATCTCAGAAATATTTAAACGCAGGCTATTGAAACTTGGTAGAAATAAAGAGTGTATTACCCTGCACCTATTGCTTAACTATTGTTTACTATTCTCTCACTTTGTGGAAATGACATAGCTTTTAACATGTATTCGGAGGTAATGCATATTTTTTACCAAACCTACCTTTGTGCCATTTAGAATTTCTGGCAGCTAAACACAATAATAAAGATGCCCGAATGCAATGCATTTCAGTATTGGACATATCAAAGCTTGTATCAATTGCGCATTTATTAGTGATTTCCATTTTTAAAGATATATCTAGTGCTATGAAAAATTGTATTCGTAGGTAATGTAAAAAATACCACTCAAAAAATGATCACAAAAATTCATAATTATGTACAAATATGTGAAAAATTGAACAGGCAATCTTTGAATACACGCCTTTCAGGAAATCAATTTAGATTCAATCCAATGACTTCTTTTCATAACTGATTTAGACGTTTTAAAAATACTTTAAGAAATATTTTGAAAAAATGGGTAAAAATAGCATGTTTTGGGGTCTCTGTGTCTAAGTTTTTCACAGAAGGGGTCTTATTATATATGGCGCGAAGCGTATGATCAAGGCGAATAAACACAATACAAAAACGAATGCCAATTGATTAATACTTTTAAGTTATGGCCCTGAACATGCCGTGTACACTTTTCGTTGGATTCGACCATATGGCCCTCAAAATGCAACTTCGTCCATCCAGGACCAACTTTGGGGGGTCAAAACTCCAAAAGTAAAAATAATTTTATTGTCCATTTTTTTGCCAGTCAGAGCCCTTTGGTAGGACATTACTCTTATCCAATATTGAGCCTATTAGAATACGTTTAGCTGAGATAGTACCCATGCAAAACCCCAATTGTACATTTTTTGTACATTTTGACCCCCTGAAAACCAATGTCAGATATTTTGCCCCACCATCAACTTCAGGTATGTTGAAGATATGTCCTTGGACAACATTTCTGAGAGATATTGGCTTTAGACTCGATGAGCTTCAACACATCAGTAAGGTTTGCATTCTCCATAGAGTTGTACACATTTTTGATTTCGCATGTATAATGACTTATGTACAACTCTATGGAGAATGCAAACCTTACTGATGTGTTGAAGCCATCGATTTGAATTCTACACAAATAAGTACCCCAGGATACATACTTTTCAAAGTTGTAAATGGTTCCCTTTATACATTTATGGACCTCCAAACGTTGTCTTTCGCGTTGCGACACATTTTTTACGCTGACCCCTCTAAATTTCAAATTGATGCCACGGGAAAACGAAATGGAGTATGAAGCTCAAATTTTCGGAATTTTACTTTCTCATCAATATCTACCACCACACAGAAAAAGAAAAAAAAATTAAAGAGGTGCTGCGGTGCACATCCCTGGAGTTGACATGGAATGGGCCTACTTTACCTCGAGAGCAACCAGCAGAAATAATCGATATTTCAATTGTTGTCAACCCAGGTCCCCTTTCCATTGAAAACCAGGATTGCCTGACCAGCGATTTGGTAGCCCAAATCCCCAATTCTGGTAAATGAGGTGGATTTTGGAAATTTGCTCCCGTGATAGCCTGCAATTTCAATTTATAGGGGCTATGGATTCCATGATTATGAAAACCATTTTGTCTGTTTGTTTGTTTGTTTGTTTATTTATTTACCTAGGATGAGGTCCATGGGAAAATCCACTGTCCAAACCTAGAAAAATTCGCGTGTTATTAGAGGGGATTTTAATTTTCTGTCCCTCCTATCTCCAGGTGAATTTTGAATGACCCCCCCCCATCGCGGGTTGGCATTTTCATTACACCCTTCAGACTTGCGTTCGGGTTTGTGTAGGCCTATTTGTCATAATTTAGCGCTATAGGACCTACTTTCTAAATGTATAGCTATAGCCGTGCTATATAAATATTATAAGGTACCGGTATGTAATATTATGTAGGCCTATGGGGTGGGGTGGGTACTCAACACATTTTAACCATGACTTACAATGCAAGGCTCATTGTTACCATAAATGATTTTTCCTTTAGGTCATTATAATAGGTTGTTATAAACTTCCGTGTTTAACCTTGTATTGTTTTGGCTGCTTCATTATGACTTTCGGTGGGTTTAAGCAATTTCAAACAAACACAAGCAAAAGGCACTATACCGAAACACTAGGTAATTTCTTTGCTATATTGAAGTTCTGGCAAAACTGTATCCAGGCCGGGCACCCAGAGATATCGATCCACAATGCTAGTATTTCACGCGTGGATTTGAAATTTTTCAGCTGGTAGTCAAAAATTATGGAATCAAAACGGAAATTCTGACAAAACTATGATATATCGCTCACGGTGATGTGCGTTAGAAAGTTGGGAAAAATCCTTCTTTAGCGAACTATATTACTTTGAAAAGCTAAAAGGTTGATCCAAAAAAGGCTCGCGGGCAGAGTTGAAGCCGATTAAAATCGCAAAGCGTACACTAAATGACTGAATTTCACGACTAAGTTTAACACTAAGATTTGGAAAAAAAATACAGTATCAAGCATTACAGTTTCTCCTGACATTTACTGAAAAAATGAAAATTATTGCTTTTCATTTGGCCGAGAAAAAAAAATTTACACTGAAAAGGTGTAACTCAAAATTTTGTTCATTTGAATACCAAATTCGATCGTTTGTATTGCCTTATTAAATGACTGAGTGAGCCTTGCAGAACAATAACAATCGGTTGTCCAGCGTCCTAACTGTCTTTCTAGTAGAAAAAAGTCATTGAACTATGCACAGAGGGTTAAGTTCAAAACTATTCAGACCTGTTCAAAACTCACATCATCGTGATCCACTGGTAATAAGGATTCAGAAAAAGTATATTTTGACCAATCTATGACATACGGTTATGAAGTTATAGGCAAAAGAGCAACATTCTGACGTCATAGGACCAATTTGAAATTTGCTCTGATTTTGATGAAACTGATCTCAAATTATTTGTCTGGTCGAAAGAAATCAGAAAAATGATAGTCTTAACTATCCTGGGTGTTTTATTATCCAAATAACACAATAATTTGTAAAAGTCAAATTGATTCAATATAGAATTCAATGTGATTCAATAGGTATTGTCGAATTTGATGTGTCACTGAGGGAACGAAACATCCTACATAGCACAAACTATTATTTTTCTGATTTATCATGGAAAGGCCAATAATTTGGAACTATTTTCCAAAAAATCGGGGCATTTTTCAATTTTGCTCCACGTGGTGCCAACATTAGACCTATGACGTCACAATCTTACATTTTTGCTCATAACTCCATAACCAAACATCATAGATAGGTCAAACTATACTTTTTCTGAATGCTTATGACTAGAGGAACACATTGAACTTGACCTTTGTGTAAAAGTTCAACGACCTTTTCCCATCAAATAAGGGTGTTGTTAAAATGACTCCATAATGATAAGCGCTATAAGTACCGTATCTCTGCCAAATACGACAAATTTAACATGATTTGCACGATTGTTAGAGGAATTTATACGTAAAATACTGTTAATATCAAGGGCTTCCAATTTGTCAAAGAATAAAAATTATTAAATTCAGATACATATGTTAAAATCAGTCAGGTTGCAGATGACACTGCCGTTTTGTACAAACAAACTAATTCTACTATAGAAGCTATATACCGTATTTGAGAAGCATTGAACTTAGAAACAAGTATAATTGGAAATCGATCTCTTACAAATAATCTCAAGTTACCGACACTGAGTCACAACGTACAGCTCTAGTTACTGCTTTATTATCAGCTGATTGCGCCTAATATACCTTTCAAAAAGCATATCATATCATTATGATACGGGAGCACGGTGGCCGAGCGGAACGGGCTACGACTCATAATCGGAAGGTTGCGGGTTCGAGCCCCGGCGACGCCATCGTGTTGTGCCCTTGAGTAAGGCACTTTATCTCGATTACTCCTCTCACCCAGGTGTGAAATGGGGAGCTGTTATGAATACTGTCCATTGAGCGCCGCCCAAAGGTATGAGCATGCCTTGGGCATTGTATGGCAGCTGACATATTCTAACGACGGCGGAATAAATGTAAAGCGCTTTGGTACTTGTTCACATGTGAAAGGCGATGTATAAATACCAACATTTATTTATTTATTATGGCGATTATATTTTTACCCGGGATTAAATCCATGATTTTACGGATTATGTTTACGCATTATTTTTTTTGTATTTATTAAATGCATTGTAATGATTTCCAAATGAACGTAGAGTTATAATAAAACTTGTCGTGAATGTTCTTGGACTCGACTCACTTTAGATGAGGTTGTCCAGGGATTAGTCTTTGTCAAAGATTACTCGCGAGCGGCGAAGCCGAAACCGCGACGCCCCTCGAATAGCGAGCGGAGCGAGCATTAATGATTTCCAAGAGCGTGTGCATGGTTCCCAGTAGTTTATCTCCCTATGGGTAATACATGTATTGGTACACGATATGTAGCAAAGACTATTCAGGGATAGTGGCGCAATAATTATGTGTACCCCGGGGTGGTGAATTATAGGGGGGGGGGCAAAGGTTTTTGGCAGGCCAAAGGAGGGGGGGGGGGCAAGCATTTTTATAGCAGATCGAAAGGGGGGGGGGTCAAGCAATTAAGCTCTCCAGTAATAAAGGGTGCTATACTTGCAAGGTTTCTGCTAAACAGGACTGGTATTTAGGAAGGCACCATTAGATATATCAACTTATCAAGGTGGGCTATGTCGAAAATGCATACCCGTCAATGAGAAATATGTTACAAACCCTTCAACGAGTATTTTTTAAATCAGTTAACTTGAAAATATAGAACAACTAATGCAAAATGTTCGTGCGGTAAAGCGATTCCGAATGCCACTATTCAACTTCAGTGTTGACATGGATTTACTTACATTTTTGTATCAGGATGATCGTTTGCAAGCACGAATTTAAGTAACGTTTTCACTATTATTTTGTTTGCCTGCCATACATTTACCCTTCAACATGAGAGATAACTTTACACATGACTTTTTATTAAACTTTATCTGTACACCAGTACGGCAGTATCAGAGTCAGTTGTCAAGGCGGGCATCATTTTGATCCCGATTTACTATAACAATTGCCCTCGAAGCGCGCAAATAATTTCAAGGTGTTAATACCGGGCAATAAGATTACAACTATTTTTTTACTATACTGTGACTGTTTTTCCCTTTTATTATGACATTTATCAATTTGTTTTTCATGTTGGTGAGGGCAACTGATTTCTTACTCAGATGATGTGACAAAATTATAAATAGCCCTCCTTAAAATCTAATGGTGCATCACTTACCGAGGTTATGAACCATAAATATCGAGGTTTCCTGCTAGCTAGGCTGCTCTTAGCCAGCTGTTAGAACCACTACATTCAAAATGGATACAGTTAACGAGTCGGATTGTGACTATTGGTATTCAAGCGAATTTGCAATCTCAATATTATACAACACCTACCACAAGGTACTCTTTGTCGGTTTTGTACCTATTGTGGTTGCGTTTGGTCTTTTAGGAAATCTGGCTATGCTGTTCGTAGTCTATCGCATCAAGAGTATGCGTAACACTACAAATTTCTATTTGTGCAACTTAGCTGTGAGTGACGCCGTATTGCTTGTTGCGGGTGCGATACAATATATTTCCACCTATTACGCTACGCCGATTGATTTTTTAAATGTTATCTTACCTACTGTTACAGGACACGGTTGTGTTATATCTGAACTAACTGTATCTTTGTTCTATTATGCATCGGTTTTCTTCGTTTGGTTGGTAACATTTGAACGATATCTTGCCATCTGTCATCCAATGAGACATTTATTGATTAAAGGAAAACGCTGGACAATAAAGATGACTGTATTAGCATGGATCATTTCCTTATCAATATCAACTGTTGCTTTTCAGTTACACGAAGTTGAACATGTTTGTGTTAGTTGGCCCAATGAAAGTGAGTATCAATCATTGCCATCAAAATTTACAATTTGTTCGTGGAATAGTGATTCCAGCAATGTGGATATACTTGTTACGTCGTTTTTGGATGTCATTCAATTTACTCTGGCAGTTGTGATGTGCATATACATGTTTATAAAGATAATTTACACGCTAAGTACACGACCGCGACCTAACACAGGTGTATCCGATTCATCGACAGTAAGGAACCAAGTAGCACGAATGCTGATACTGAATGGAACCGTGTTCTTCATATGTCTTATTCCATTTCGGATCATTCAGATTGACAATATCGTTATGACCCTGACCAATTACGAATATAGTGTTTTCTCAACTTATCAAGCTGCTAGTTATATGGTTTGGTTAGGACGTGTGACGACATTGTTGAACTCGGCTTTAAATCCAATTCTGTATAATATCAGTAATGCAAAATATAGGGCGGCATTCGCTGAAGCATTTGGTTGGAAAAAGAAGAGGTCTTCTGGTTCAGAGACGAATATCCAATGTACTTATAATACTGGTTTGCTTGGAGATCGAAGCAATGAACACATAATTCCGAAGTATCCTGATTCCGAAACATGTGATTTTCAGATGAACGTACTTGACACTCCTGACATTGCACGTGAAACTACTTAAGGATTTTTCGGTGATTCCACGAAAACATTTTTTATTAGAACTTTATTAGAGTAGCTTATAAATAAAAAGATAATAAAAATATTATAAAAAGGCTATAACATGATTAGCATTACATTGAAGTACTTTTTGACAAGGATAATAATATTAGTTGATAGCAAAGAATGGAACTATATGTGCCCCACGGTTGTTTGATGGGATCATTTATTAGTTTTTTAAGCAAAACGTCATTTGGGGCTTAAAAAGCTAAAAGTGATATCATGTTAATGTATACAGATGCTTTTTAGTCATTCTCAACTTTAATTTCCCCTCTGTTACAAAATATTCACTTTTATAGTAGTTTTTAAAGCTTTTTCGGATATAAAATGTATCTATTAATGACAAATTTGGTGGCGCTATTTAGTTACTGGAAATTACTCTTTCAAGCTTTTAATACAATAATTCCTTTTATTGTTGCTCGTTTCACCTATTCCAGCTGTTTCAATGGCAGTATTACTCACCTAACCCTTGCAAATAAAGAAATTTGATTTTGGATAAATAGCGCCATCTATAGTTTGCATTTAGTTAATGATGAAGCCAATTCTATATACATCAAACAACCGTGGCCCGTACACCACGAATCAGCCGTAAAGTCGGCCCGGTCAATTTTGTTTTATTTCGTGTTCAGAAAATATATATCATAAGCTTTAAAATAGTATATCATTTGACTTCAAACGATATCCAGAAGCGGGGTTAAGGTTTGTTGAACTTTGCTTCTTCAACAAAATGATACATTTTTCGGTTCTACGTGTGTCTCTTTTTCCACATTGCTGGTGATAAATATCAATAAGTCATAATAATTGGCGGTCATTTCAAATCATCCCCAAGTCAACGAGGTTCAGGAATGTCCTCTCATTGTCATACCTAGACAAAATACAATGCTTTGTAACCCACCACTTGAACAGGATTTAGCAAAAGCAAACAAAGACTAGAGCTATATAAGAATTCTATAATAATAATATAATAATAAACAAAGATTTAATATAGCGCCCTATGCAGAAAAGCCTCAAGGCGCTTTACAGAGAAAACAATGCAAAACCTTAAAAAACTACCAAAAATAACTTAAACTTACACATGATACAACATGATAATAAACACAAAATACAATAATATTACTATAACATGATAATATAGAAAGCAATTAAGTATAGGCAAATTGCTTTTAAAAATCAATACAGTAGCAAGTAATATAAAATGTACAAAGTAAAATACAAAATAAGATATCGTACAAAACACATTTGGTGATGTGACCGGCACATGAAAAAGCATGATAACCCAGGAGAGGAGAGGTTACCAGCACTTGCACTCTCAGCGAAGATCAACAGTATCTTGCTTCCATTGAATGGTAAGTTGGGCTGGGTGTTATTAATTGCACAATATAAAGTAATGAAAGAAATACAAAGTATGAAAGAATAAGCGAAATGTGACCGGCACATGAGGCGAGAAATAGCCCAGGAGAGGAGAGGTTACTAGCACGTGCACTCTCAGCAAGATAAAGGCAACAGCATCTTGCTCCCATTGAATGGTAAGTTGGGCTGGTGTTAATTGCACATTATAAAGTAACAAATTTAATAAACAATAATATAAAGCATGGGGTTTAAGCGAATGTGACCGGCACATAAGGCGAGAAATAACCCAGGAGAGGAGAGGTTACTAGCACGTGCACTCTTCAGCAAGATAAAGGCAACAGCATCTTGCTCCCAAAGATGGTAAGTGGGCTGGGTTTAAATTATTGCACAAAGCGAATGGATACACAAAAATACAGCATTACTGATCCTGATGAAAATACATGGTAAAAAGATGCGTCTTGAGCTTGGACTTGAAAACGTCGACAGATGATGAGTGACGGATTGCTTTTGGAATCTGGTTCAATAAATTAGCAGCAGCGAATGAGAAGGACCTAGCACCATACGATTTTGTAGATGAATTCGTTGTTACCAAACGACATTCAGAAGCAGATCTTAGCGTTCTGGTGGGTACGTATTGGTGGACAAGGTCAGCAATAAACTCAGGGGCCAATCCATGAAGGGCTTTGTAGCAGAGAAGCAATATCTTGAACGCTATCCGCTGTTGAATTGGTAGCCAGTGCACTTTTTCAAGCACAGGTGTGATATGCTCACGACGAGGTAATCGAACAACAAGACGCGCGGCCGTATTCTGCACTCGCTGAATTTTCGCGATTTCCCGTTCTGGTAATCCAAAGAGCAGTGAGTTGCAGCAGTCTAGCCTAGATGTAACAAACGCGTGGAGTAGCTTGACTGTTGAATCCTGATCAAGATAATGGCGGATTTTACCGATCTTTCTTATGCCATGAAGAGCGGATTTACACAAGTTGTCGACGTGCTGGCTCATAATCAGCGATGAATCAAAAGTGACACCAAGATTGCGAGCTTTGTTGGAGGGATAGACGATAGAATCTCCAATCCGTACAGAAGGTACCCAAGTAGTGTTGACAAACCTCGAAGAGAAGTATAACAACTCTGTTTTGCTGTCATTCAGCACCAGCGCATTGCCTCTACACCATGATCTAATATCGGCAATACAATTTTTGATCTTCCGCACAGCACTTTCGCGATCTTTGGGCGAGAATGTAACATACAGCTGGGTGTCATCAGCGTTAATAACTGTGGAAATTCCATGTGCAGTGATGATATCTTGCAGGGGTGCACTGAATAATATAAATGCGATGGGTCCTGCAACCGAGCCCTGGGGAACTCCACATTTAAGATCAACAGGATCAGAAAGCACATCATTTATCGCGACTGACTGTGTTCTACTTCTAAGATACGACAAAAACCACTGGAGTGCATTTCCTTGGATTCCATAGCGAACAGAGAGACGATCGAGCAATTGACTATGATCAATCAAATCAAAAGCCGCGCTGAAGTCGAGCAAAATCAGTAAAGCTTCTTTCCGTTGGTCGAGCGATGTCAAAATATCATTTTGAACCTTTAAAAGTGCAGACTCAGTACTATGGCACGGTCTGTATGCAGACTGCATAGGTGCATGGAGATGATTCTGGCTAAGATAGGTCTGCAGTTGATTCACGGCGATTCGTTCGATGATCTTGCCAAGAAAGGCCAAATTAGAAATAGGACGATAATTAGACAAGACATCAGCATCCAAGGATGGTTTCTTTAGGAGTGGAATGATGTGAGCATGTTTAAGATGTGATGGAAACATACCAGATGACAATGAGATGTTAACAATCTTTGTTATCACAGGAAGTAAGTCATCCAAGTAGGTCTTGAACAAGTTGACAGGCAGCGGATCAAGTGCACATGATGTCACAGACGCCGACTTGATGGATTTAAGAACTTCCTCTTCAGAAACTTCTCAAAAATCGCTGAAAGTATTGATACATGTTTCAGAAGTCGATACAGATGCGGGTGGTGTGATGTTGGTTTTAAGACCATCACGAAGCATCGTTATTTTCTCGTCGAAAAATGTTGCAAAAGAATCAGCTAAATCTTTGGGACTATCGTTATAAGGAAGAACTTTTGCAGACGTTTGAGATGACAACTTGTCTACAATGCGAAAGAGATCACGATCATTTGATCCTGCTATTTGGTGGCTGTGATATTCGGTCTTGCTCTTATCTAGAAGCGACTTGTATTCCTCACATTGGTGTTTATAAGATTCCTTATCCACTGTGAGTCCAGAAAGCAACCACCTGCGCTCGCTCTGGCGACGTTCTTGTTTAGCTCTTCGGAGGGAATCATTATACCAAGGAGCGTGTGGGCGGAGCACAATATTCTTCTCTAGTACAGGCGCATGTTTATCAAGTGTCTTTTTCAGAGCCTCGTTATAACCATTGGTTAAGGAATCTAAGTCACCAGTTGTTGCCAACGGCTTCAACACAGACTGAATGTCATCGGAAAAAACCTCGAGATCAATGGACCGAATCATGCGAGTTTTAATGCGCTTTATTGACGGTCCAGGACGGCAGATATTGATCAAACATTTAACTGCGAAGTGATCAGATGGTAAACCAGTCTGTACCGAGGTACGGCTAACAAGATCATCATCTTTTCTTGATATCAACAAATCAAGTGTGTCACCGCTAATATGGGTAGGTTCATGAACATGTTGTTGTAAATTATGACGATCCAGAATATTGCGCAACATTGAACTGTCGTGGTCGTCATCATCATCTACATGAACATTGAAATCACCAGCTAGTAATAGATGATTGGCGCCAAGTGTCAAAGTTTCCAAAAGAGAAGCGAACTCTTCAAAGAACATAGGCGAGGTGAGTTTCTTTTTGCTGTCTTTTGAGGGCGATATATGGTTACAAGTTCAAATGATGTAGGCCCTGAAGAAACAGAAATGTTCATATGTTCCATGGACTTGAACTCGAAGCTGTCCTTCATGCGTATACGGAGGCCATCGCGAACGAGAACGGCGACACCACCCCCTGTACGTTGTTGACGATGAATATGAAGAAGCTGATAGTTAGGTAATGTATTTTTGATATTTGCCATCGCATGGTTGTCTCTATCATCTCCTGTTAGCCACGTTTCAGTAACAGCAAGAATACCCAACTGATTATTGATCACATAGTCGCAAAGGGCAGTTGACTTTCCCTTTTTATTGACGGATCTGGCGTTCCAAGTGGCGAAACGAATGCCCGGGGCATTATGGGTTGACTTTATGTTACTCCGAGGAACATAGATAAGATTACTCTTATTGATGGCAGGTTTGACAATTGACGCATTGCATTTTGGGATTCTGATTGAGTTCACTGTTGATATCAGTTTCTTCTTATGTCGTCCCGCTCGACATCCTCTTGGAGGATCATAATCAGAAAGTTTTATTGATGTTGCATTCGTGAAGTACTTGTTTATCACACCTTTCCATTTAGCTTGAAAGGGAGCTGATTTAAAGAGGAAAGGTCTCTATAATACTGATTGCTGCTGAGTTCACTAAGCAATGAGAGAAAAAAAGCATTGTCTTAATACAATTTGCCTTATGTTGTATGTAGGGGTGTAGGCAACGCACTGCAGGGTTTATTATTCTATTGTGTTCGATATGAGCGCTGACATATTGGAAAATGTTGTCAATCAATATTCATGAGAGTGTACATTCGACGTCCAGTTATCAAAATTGGGTGACTTGTGTTTGGCGGGTGTAAAATACACCTGACTGGGTGTTTTATTTGCGTAACGCATAAAGGTTTTGGCATCATTAAATGTTTGCCTAGTGCTGTCATATGTTTAGTTTAAATACGGTAATAATAATTGTTATTTTCTTTATTCATTCATTTCTTTTCCTTTCTCTGCATTTATTCTTTCATATGCCTACACTTTAGGGGCCTGGCACTCCCTCGGTCTCATTCTCCGTCTCCCCTTCTCCTCATCTTCTTTTCTTTTTGTGTTCTCCCCTCCAATCTCGATCACCCATCCGATTCTCCTCTTTTCACCCCTCGACCCCTCCTTCACTCCCTTACTTTCCTCTGGCTTTTAAAATGGATATTCGTGAAATTAAGAAACCCATTTGACTTTATTAAATAGGCCTATAACCATGATAATAACATATGTGAGCGTACACTACGAATGAGCCGTAAAGTCGGCAAATTGTATTCTGAGATACAGTATAAAATGTGCGTGAAGGTCGTATTCATAGATACCTCAATTAGGCGCGACATTTTTCTCATTTGATAGCGTTTAAACCAATCAATAATCCTATTGCTGAAGAGGATAATAATCTTCTACCTATTTCTATAGCATCATTAAATAGCTCTAGCCTTTGTTTGCTTTGGCTAAATCCTGTTCAAGTGGTGGGTTACAATTGCATTGTATTTTGTCTAGGTATGTATAACCAACAATTAACAATGAGAGGACATTCCCGAACCTCGTTGACTTGAGGATGATTTGAAATGACCGCCAATTATAACTTTATTACCAACAATATGGAAGAAGAGGCACATGTAGAACCAAAATTGACCGGGGCCGACTTACTATATAGTCCTGGCCCTGTCCTACAGACCCGTATACAATTTTTCAGGGAGAAAGTTTGAATGTTGATTCGAGTAGGGTATGCATAGGTCTTTCAAATTCTACTAGGTGGAAAATTCCAAACCCGGGCAAACTCTGTATATGGCCGTTTTTCAAAATGGCCGCCAAAATGTACTTATGAACCAGGTATAATGACAATAACTCTGAAACTATTTGACCTAGAGGGGTGATTGAGGTGTCTATCCCCACTAAATTAAGGCTGTCTGATTGAATGAAGGGGGTTTCATGGTTGTCCGAGGTCTAGGACACCTGAAATCCAAGATGGCCGCCCGTAGCAACCATAATCATCATATTCGCCAGATGAAATGACAATAATTCGGAATCTGCTTGACCTACAAGGGTAATTAAGGTGTCTATCCCCACTAAATCAAGGCTTTCTGATTGAATAAAGGGGGTTTCAAGGTTGTCCGAGGTCTAGGACACCTGAAATTTAAGATGGCCGCCCATAGCAACCAGATAATCATCATATTTAATATTAGCCAGATGAAATGATAATAATTCGGAATCTGCTTGACCTGCAAGGGCCATTTAGGTCTCTATCCCTATGAAATCAAGACTGTCTAATTGAATGAAGAGGGTGTCATGGTTGTCTGATGTCTATACGGTGTGCAAAAAGTTTGTTCCGCCCTTGTGTCCGGTTTTCTATAAGCATATTATCACTATAGTTGGAGCACCATCAGCTTTTGCCCTTGGGATTACTTGCTATGAATGTTCTTAAGGCATACACGCTGTAAAAATTCTCCAGCCATTTGAATTTTCTTGTAGTATGGACAGACGTGTGTCTTGAGGAATTTAAAGAACCCCAAACCCGGGCCCAAACCTCAGAGAATTTAAAGATGGCGTCCAAAAAAATCGACAATGGCTTGTTCAAGGAGAGAGAAATTGCTAGAGAATGGAGGAAGACACCCACAATCTAAGATGGCCGCCCATAGCAACCATATAAATATTCATATTAACCAGGTGAGATGACAATATCACTAAATCAAGGCTGTTTGATTAAATGATGTGATATCATGGTTGTCTGAAGTCGAAGTCACACCAAACCAGATGGCAGCCATAGCAACCACTATTAACCAAGTAAAATGTCATCAATTAGAACCTCTGTAACATAGAGGCTGGATTAATGCCGCCAAAATATGTTTTTTCACTAAAAAAATGGGTTAGAGTGTCATTGAAACAGCATTATAAGCAATAAATATTCAAAATAATCGATGAAAAATGGCTTTGAGGGTTATAGCAGAAACGTTTCTCCCTAAATGATGTTGCTAATATGTTTTTAATCCAAAATGGCGCCGATTATGAGGTCCAAAATGGCCTTCAAAAGTACATTTTTTCACTCAAAAAATGGGTTAGAGTGGCATTAAAACAGCATTTAACACATTAAATATTCAAACTTATCAATGGTAAATGGCTTTGAAGGTTACAGCAGAAACATTTCTCCCCAATTGTGTTGTTAACATGTTTCAAATCCAAAATAATGCCGATTATGAGGTCAAAAATGGCCACCAAAATACTTTTTTTTTCAAAAATGGGTTTGAGTGGCATTAAAACAGCATTATAAACATTAAATATTCAAAATAATCAATGAAAAATGGCTTTGAGGGTTATAGAAGAAACATGTCTCCCCAAATTATGTTGCGTATATGTTTTAAATCCAAAATTATATTTTTGATATTATGAGGTCCAAAATGGCCTCCAAAATACATTTTTTCACTCGAAAAATGGGTTAGAGTGGTATTAAAATAACATTTAACACATTAAATATTAAAACTTATCAATGGTAAATGGCTTTAGAGGGTTACAGCAGAAACATTTTCCCCCAAATTGTGTTGTTAACATGTTTCAAATCCAAAACGGTGTCCATTATGAGGTCCAAAATGGCCGCAAAAATACATTTTAAGCAGCCATAAGTAGTATTAAAACAGCATTAAACACATTAAATATTCAAAATAATCAATGGTAAACCGTTTTAGAAGGTAATAGATGATTGGCGCCAAGTGTCAAAGTTTCCAAAAGAGAAGCGAACTCTTCAAAGAACATAGGCGAGGTGAGTTTCTTTTTGCTGTCTTTTTGAGGGCGATATATGGTTACAAGTTCAAATGATGTAGGCCCTGAAGAAACAGAAATGTTCATATGTTCCATGGACTTGAACTCGAAGCTGTCCTTCATGCGTATACGGAGGCCATCGCGAACGAGAACGGCGACACCACCCCCTGTACGTTGTTGACGATGAATATGAAGAAGCTGATAGTTAGGTAATGTATTTTTGATATTTGCCATCGCATGGTTGTCTCTATCATCTCCTGTTAGCCACGTTTCAGTAACAGCAAGAATACCCAACTGATTATTGATCACATAATCGCAAAGGGCAGTTGACTTCCCCTTTTTATTGACGGATCTGGCGTTCCAAGTGGCGAAACGAATGCCCGGGGCATTATGGGTTGACTTTATGTTACTCCGAGGAACATAGATAAGATTACTCTTATTGATGGCAGGTTTGACAATTGACGCATTGCATTTTGGGATTCTGATTGAGTTCACTGTTGATATCAGTTTCTTCTTATGTCGTCCCGCTCGACATCCTCTTGGAGGATCATAATGTTACAGAGGTTCTAATTGATGACATTTTACTTGGTTAATAGTGGTTGCTATGGCTGCCATCTGGTTTGGTGTGACTTCGACTTCAGACAACCATGATATCACATCATTTAATCAAACAGTCTTGATTTAGCGAAGTTACACGCCTTAATTGCTCTTCTGGATCAAATAATTATTGAGATATTGTCATGTCACCTGGTTAATGTGAATATTTATATGGTTGCTATGGGCGGCCATCTTAGATTGTGGTTGTCCTAGACCCGGGGGTCCTAGACATCAGATAACCATGACACCCTCTTCATTCAATTAGACAGTCTTGATTTCATAGGGATAGAGACCTAAATGGCCCTTGTAGGTCAAGCAGATTCCGAATTATTGTC
This sequence comes from Amphiura filiformis, assembly GCF_039555335.1. Lineage (NCBI taxonomy): Eukaryota > Metazoa > Echinodermata > Ophiuroidea > Amphilepidida > Amphiuridae > Amphiura > Amphiura filiformis. Next base: position 45,009,128 of record NC_092641.1, read on the forward strand.
ATTTCATCTGGCTAATATGATGATTATCTGATCTGGTTGCTATGGGCGGCCATCTTGAATTTCAGGTGTCCTAGACCTCGGACAACCATGAAACCCCCTTTATTTAATCAGAAAGCCTTGATTTAGTGGGGATAGACACCTTAATGACCCTTGTAGGTCAAGCAGATTCCGAATTATTGTCATTTCATCTGGCGAATATGATGATTATGGTTGCTACGGGCAGCCATCATGGATTTCAGGTGTCCTAGACCTCGGACAACCATGAAACCCCCTTCATTCAATCAGACAGCCTTGATTTAGTGGGGATAGACACCTCAATCACCCCTCTAGGTCAAATAGTTTCAGAGTTATTGTCATTATACCTGGTTCATAAGTACATTTTGGCGGCCATTTTGAAAAACGGCCATATACAGAGTTTGCCCGGGTTTGGAATTTTCCACCTAGTAGAATTTGAAAGACCTATGCATACCCTACTCGAATCAACATTCAAACTTTCTCCCTGAAAAATTGTATACGGGTCTGTAGGACAGGGCCAGGACTATACGGCTGATTTGCAGTGTCCGGTCACATATACTATACTGCGAAGTAGTATAGAATGTGACATAGATAGACCTACAGGGTGTCCCAGAAAAAAAATACCGAGTGAATAAAATTGAACGTAAGTCGAGAAATAGATATCAGAATCAAAAAATGTAGCGCATAGCCTATTTTATTGTGCATCACAAATGAAAATTTAATTTAATTCGGTTGAATGGTTGCAAAGAAATTAACGATTACATAATACGCGCATCAATGCAGTTCATTCAAAGTTTGATCAAAGGCCGCTTTTTTCATACTCGCTCATCGCTTGCTAAAGTGTGTGTATCTCATTAAATTTAGTACATTATCATCCGTTGATGTTATGTTATTCATGCTTTCACTGAAGATGAATAACAGTAAGAAAACTTTGATTTCTACAATTGGAAGCTTCCAACTTTAATTCTTCAGGTTGTGCAAATATCTTTTAACTTTTCAATATACATTATTTTGAGCCAAGAATGACAATGATCAAGTGCTTACAGCTTTACGTGTGATTTTTGATACCATACAATATTAATGTTGAAGTTTTAAAAGATTTAAACTTTGCATTACAAAATTCCAAAATTATTAAAGTGTGTGAGAAATTTTTTAAGCCAGCTGGAATTCTTTAGGCTATGCAATATATTTTTATACAACATTTATATCAACATTAATGAAAAAAGATATTTATAAGTACCGAACATCACCTTACATGCAAGCTTTCATTTTCAATATCGTACAGGTTTACAGAACATACTAGGATCGACGAGCGTTAGTACCGACACAAACTGGCTGTGCAGGAGGCTAGTGTGGATATGAACGTCACTATGACGTTCTACCGCACAATGTCGCAATATGTAACCCATATGGCGTTTGTAGTGAACGCCTCTTCGCAATCTATCTATTAATCTGATTCAACTCGGCGTGAGACCTAGTTTTATTCGTGTTACTTTTTGACGTCACGAAAAGTATTAGACATCAAATATTGTATATACGTAATATACGGGAGTCTGTAGCTACACTTAGCATGTCTTCATTATTCAATCATCATTCTATATCCAGTAATGTTTAAGTTCTAACCACCGTGTTTAATGACGTTAAATCGATAATATAGAATGGATATAGAATGGGACAAGAAACAACGATATGTTACATCGAATCCCTAGTCTACGTCGAATATTCGGAGTCTGTAGCAGACATTACAGCCTTGTTTAAGGCCCGGTCACACTATGACGGACGATAACCAACGAAAGGTGACGAACGTGAAAATCACAAAATGTTGACGGCAAAGCGACGGCATAAAGAGCAAAAACAAGATTCGCTGACGAGTGGGAACGACCTTCAGCGACAACACGACGGCAAGGGACGAAAGGCTGCGACAGGAAACGGAGACTAGCGACCAAAACCGGACGTTGTCTGGGCGGCGAGTGACGATGTATCGACGGAGCCCGACAACAAGCAACGAGGTCAGACAGCTGGCAGCGGATTTGCTTGCGGCAAGGAACGGCAGCTGACAGCGGCCGACATCAAAGCCTGTGTGTGTGCGGGTCGTATAGTCCACTTTAGCGTTCTCACTCTTCACAGCGTTCTGGTTATCCACTCAAAAATATCAATATCAATAATAATCAAAAATATTAACCTCAATATCAATAATAACCAAAAATATTAGCATCAATATCAACAATAATCAAAAATATTAACCTCAATATCAATAATAATCCAAACTATTAATATCTATATCAATAATAATCAAAAAAATTAACATCAATATCAATAATAATCAAAAATATTACACATATCAATAATAACAATAAAAAATAATATCAATATCAATAATAATCAAAACTATTAATATCTATATCAATAATAATCAAAAATATTAACATCAATATCAATTATCATAATCAAAGATATTAATATCAATATTAATAATAATAAAAAATATTACACATACCAATAATAATAAAAAAAAATTAATATAAATATCAATAATAATCAAAATATTAAAATCAATATCATTAAAAATCCAAACTGTTATATCAATATCAATAATAATCAAAAATATTAACATCAATATATCAATAATGATCAAAATATTATCATCAATATCAATAATAATAAAATATCAATATCAATAATAATCAAAAATATTAACATCAATATCAATAACAATAAAAAATATTAATATTTTATTATTATTATTGATATTTCTTTATATATGAAATTCAAAATTGCATCGTGCCGGACAGTCTATTGAAATCGAACTGACGTCAAAAATGTAAAAAAAATGGCACAAAAAGTTTTAAATCGTGGACCATCGTTTAAAAATCGTAACCCATCGCAGACCACCGTTTCAATGCCGCAGGTACTCGCAAACGACCCGCCATCAACAGTCAACATCCGTCACCCTCCGGACAAAATTCGCAAGTCACTGCCGCACCAAGATCGTTACAATTTCCTTACTTGCCACAATGTGTCGACAGGGTTCGAGATGTGAAGTCACTTGCCGTTGTTTTTTCGTCAATGGTCGTTGACAACGACTACCAACGAAATTGTGACGACCTCAAAACGACTAAAGACGGCTTCGCACGGTATGGAGACGTCAGGAGGGTTGCGGTCTCCAACGAAATCTGAACGGAATCACAACTACTTCTTTTGCCGTCACAAAATTTTCAACATGTTGAAAATTTGCTGACGAACGCGACGAATAATTTCGGCCGTCTGCGGTCGCTAACGGATTCGTCAGCGACAAGTAACGGCAACACACGATGAGTGACGGTAAATTCAAAATTGCAATTCGTAGCTTAACGTCGCTTGCCGCTCACCCCTATTCGTCACAGTGTGACCGGGCCTTTACTTACTGCCACCCCGAGACCTCTGCACCAAGACAATACAATTTGCCGTTTGAATTACGGAAACCACTGACAGTGTACATGGTGTATAAATCAAATATTCTAAATGCAATAAAAAGTTTGTACGGGCCTGTACAGGACTGTTATTTAGGGACGTATCATTAGAAATCAAGAGGGCTAATTTAGTTGGGATCATGAAAAAATTAACAGTTTTCAATATCTTTTTGTTATTTTGTTTGCCTGCTATACATGTACCTTTCAACATATTAAATGGTCCATGGGCTTCCCATTTATCTAAGCCATGTGATCTAAACTCATTTTAACAGCATATTGAGAGACAACTTTATACATGACTTTTTATTAAACTTTATCTGTACACCAGTATCAGGGTCAGTTGTAAAGGCGGGCATTACCCTTGTAGCGCGCGAATAATGTCAATTTTAGCCCAAAATCAAGGTGTTATGTTAATACGGGGCTAAATATTGCAAATATTTTGTCTTACTATACTGTGACAAGTTTTATTCTTTTACTATGATATTCATTTGTTTGTCATGTTGTGAGGGGAGTCATTTCTTTTCCGCAGATAATGTGACAAAACTAAATAACCCCCTTGAAATATAATGGTGCGTCCCTTACCGAGGTTATGAACCATAAATATAGACGTTTCCTGTCAGCCATACTGTGCTTTTAGCCAATGCATTCAAAATGAATTTCACACTAGACGAGTCGGATTGTGACACTTGGTATTCCAGCGAATCTGCAATCTCAATATTATACAACACCTACCACAAGGTACTCTTTGTCGGGTTTGTACCTATTGTGGTTGCGTTTGGTCTTTTAGGAAATCTGGCTATGCTGTTCGTAGTCTATCGCATCAAGAGTATGCGTAACACTACAACTTTCTATTTGTGCAACTTAGCTGTGAGTGACGCCGTATTGCTTGCTGCTGGTGCGATACAGTATCTTACCACATACTACATAACACCGATTGACGTTTTAAATTTCTCTTTTCCTACAGGACAAGGTTGCCTTATATCTCAAATGGCTATCTCTTTGTTCTATTATGCATCGGTTTTCTTCGTATGGTTGGTAACATTTGAACGATATCTTGCCACCTGTCATCCAATGAGACATTTATTGATTAAAGGAAAACGCTGGACAGTAAAGATGACTGTATTAGCATGGATCATTTCTTTATCAATAGCAAGTCTTCAATTTTAATTCCATGAAGTTGAACATGTTTGTGTTAGTTGGCCAAATGAAAGTGAGTATCAATCATTGTCATCAAAATTCACAATTTGTGCGGATGATCCTGCTTCAAGAAATGTAGGATCACTTGTTGCGTCTTTTTTTAGTATCATTCAATTTACTCTAGCGGTTTTGATGTGCACATTCATGTTCATAAAAATAATTTACACGCTAAGTACACGACCTAACACAAGTGTAACCGATTCATCGACAGTAAGGAACCAAGTAGCACGAATGTTGATACTGAATGGAACCGTTTTCTTCATATGTCTGTTTCCATTTCGGATCATTGAGATTAACAATATCTTTATAGTGCTGGCGGACTATGGTTATTTTTCAAATTATTACGTCTGGTTTTGTATGGTTTGGTTAGGACGTGTGACACAATAATTGAACTCGGCTTTAAATCCAATCTTGTATAATGTCAGTAATGCAAAATATTGGGCGGCATTTGCTGAAACATTTGGTTGGAAAAAGAGGAAAAAGAAAAAGTCTTCTGGTACAGAGCCGAATATCCAGTGTACTCATTACAATACTACTAGTTCTACTGCTAGTACTCTTGGAGGTCGAAGCACTGAACGGTTAACTCTTGGTTCCGAAACATGTGATTTTCAGATGAACGCACTTGACACCAGTCCTGACATTGTACGTGGAACTACTTAAAGGGGTTTTCAGTGATTCCGCGAAAACATTATTTTCTAAAACTTAATTAGAGTAACTAAAAGATAAGGCTATTACATGATTATCATTACTTTAAAGTACTTTTTCGCAGAGTAAATTGAGAAAATAGTAATATAAGTGAAGCATTAGAAAGGTTTCTCGAAAATCGAGATATCGTTAGAGTGCGCCACCAAAATACTGGGAATAACGTGAGAGCTTATTTTAATTTTGAGTCGCATAATATCTATAACTAAGTAGAGATGTTATTACAGCTTCATGTAAAATGTCTTATATTGTTTTTAAGGGTGGTCCTAACCCCGGAATTATGGAAACTTTTGGGCCTCATAACTGCTAAATTGTTTGTCTAAAGTACATATATTTAGAATGGCAAAGACTTGATGAATCCATCTGTGAAGTCAAATTTGTTCGGACCACGTATCAATAAAGGTCTGCACTGACGCAGATGTTAAATCAGCCAGGTTGCAGACGACAATACCAAAACAATGACTTCATAATTGCCCTAATTTCAAAATGTGATTTCACCAAGACACTAAATCAACTTTAGAAGCTATTAATTTGGAAACACTTATATTTGGAAATCAATCTATTACAAATAATGTTTCTCAGGTTTATAGAAAGATTAAAACTCTTCATCTCAAAACAAAACTTTATACTTGGCAACCAACGATGCGATAAAAACAATTACTAGAACGGTCATACTGCATTGAAACGTACTGATTAGAAATCAAACTCTCTCTGTGTATTTGTCAATTTATTTCATCCCAATATAGTATTGACTCTTAAACATGTATCTACAAACTTGACAAACGCATATAATTTCGAAGGCTCTTCTTGTTCAAGTTCTTGTTGAACATGTATCAGTGTAACGCATGACAGTAATGTAATCGTGCATAAATATTATATAACTTGACTTTGTTGGAACGCGTTAAAGAACGCGTTAAAGAATAAACTGTGAGGAATATTGGGCTATTCCCGAAAATAAGTGCACACTCCTTATAGACAAGTAACTTTTGAATCAAAGAAATGTCCGGATTTCCAAGTCTGCTTTCTGAAAACGACTGGAATTCCAGTTGCCAATGTCAATTTGAAAACGCGACCATGTCCTTATTTTTGTGTACAACAGCTACCCAACCAAAGCCTTTGAAGTGGTAAAACATCATTGTTATAGTTTTGAAATTGAGTTTAAAGCGAATTTCATGTTTTTAGTCAGACTTGTTATTTGAACCAAATTCAGATTCAACTAAGGCACAACATTTTCTTTAGTCCTATAGCCCTATCGGTGCCCGAAGAGGTACCGATGGCACTTTTTATCGTACCCTGACTATTTGTACAGTGCATTTGTTTTTTATTTAAATGAAAAACAATAACACTATGCAACTCTTAAATATTATGCTTGATACGATTTATTATATCTTCAGGGAGCGATGTTAAGAGTCATCCCCAGCAAACACAAAAACGTTTTAAAAACGTTTTAAATAAGTTATATTTTGGCTTTTGGTTTAGGCAAAAACGTTTTAATAACATTAAAATGTCGGGTTATATAAAGGTCATGATAACGTTACAACAATATTTTTAAATGTTTTCAAAAGATGTTATTGTAAACTATTTTTGCAAACATTTTTGCTAAATATTGTGTCAATACTTAAATAACATTATGTTAAAATATTTGAACCCAGCAAACACATAAATGTTCTTAAAATGTGTTTTTCAAAACCTTTTAATAACATTTAAATGTCGGGTTATATAAAGGTCATGAAAACGTTTTTAAAACGTTATTGAAAATATTTTGGGCAAACATTTTTCGTAAAATATTTTTTCAACCCCCAAATAACATTCTGTTTAGAATGTTTTGTATCAAGTTTTCAAGAATGTTTTTGGAATGTTATTAAAACGTTTTTATACCCTTTATATAACCCGACATTTAAACGTTTCCTGTAAAACATTTTTGTTTGCTGAGCAGTAGATTATCAAAAAATGTTGCTTAAGGTTATGAAAACGTTTTATACACTTAATATACCCTTTAAATAACCCGACATTTAAACGTTTTCTGACAACCTTTTATAACCTTTTGCGAATGATGTCGAAAACGTTTTGTGTTTGCTGGGTCGGTACCTAACCGGGCACCGATAGTTCTATAGGACCAAATTGAATGTGGTGCCTAAGCTATGTCCTACACTCTTATTATTTCATTTTATATTACCAATAATATATACATAAACAATGGGCAGATAGCAAGACCATCGTAAGTAACCTTTTTGGTGAATTTTGGAAGTAAGTTGATGAATTATGAAATCTATTTAAAAGCTCAAAATTTAAGGCGAATTTATAATTGAATAATCAATTTTAATTAATGGTCTTGTACTCAGAATTTAGATTTGTTTTCATTTTTGTTACGCACAAAATTAAAAAAACAAAACTTAGACATTTTAATTTAATCATAACTCTTTGTTTGTTATCATTAACTTTCTGATTATTCCAATAAAACCATACTAACTAAATCAACAACTTCTTAAAACAACAAGTTGCAATATACACTTACGATGGTCTGGGACTCTGCCCACGAAATAGAATAGCAATATAAGCTAATAATGCTTAAATGAGAATGATCCGATTTTAACACAGGCTTTTGAAATTTGGTTAAATACCTTCGACTCCACTCACCACCTTCATGCCGGTATCTAAAATCTTATTTGACATAAAAGCCAAAAACCTTGAAATATCATACTGCGATACTGTTATAAATTTCGGATTTTATATAGCGCATTTTTCCAGAGGATTCAAAGCGCTGTAATCTCGCTGCGTGGTGAATCATCACAATCAGATCGCGTCAACTAGGTTGCAGCCGAACCTGGCGCAAAACTATCCGCACTTAGATTGTAACATCCACCCATTTTCTGCAGCTCCCCAAATTCCATTGGGTGAAGGAAGTTTTTGATAACCAAACAACTAATCACCGATTTTGAAAGCAGGAGGAAACTGGAGATCCCGGAGAAAACCTGCGAGAGCAAGCATGGATCGGGCTAAACCAAATGCACATACATGCCTTGGGCACGGCCGGGGCTTGAACCTGGCTGGGACCTCAGTGGTGATGTTAGCTCTCTTCACGCGGGTGTCTGTTGCAGACGACATGTTTCAAAAAAAATTTAAAATTCAACAATTTCAGAAATGTTTAATTTCATGACCACATTTGGAATCAGCATGACAAATGCATTAAAATGAGTACAAACAAGCCTAGTTCTTAAGATAGCTCTTGATATTTTTTTGAGAAAATATTTTAAAATTCAACTTTTTCCGTTGAAGCGCGTGGCTAGCACGCAGAGCATTAATCCACTTGCTTGCTACACGTTTGGCCTGTAAGGTCCAATGAGAATATCTGTCAGCAGTCAGATTTACTACACCGACAGCAAAAGAATGAAGGTATTGGTTATGTTCACCTATCCTAAACAAAGTATGTCAAAGGTAAAACTAACAGGTACGACCTGTAATTGAAGACCTCATTTGTTGAAATCGGTTGAGAATTAAAGAAACGATGATCGAAAATCCAAGGAAGGAATGAAGTAAAAAGTTGCATTTTAATGTTTTAATCAATGAAAAACACGTTCCTAATTTTCTTGTTCGAGACCGTTTGGGCACAAATAATTAAGGCATCCAATCTGCCATTTTTGAATATGCATCTTCTTTGAATTGGAATTCTAGATTTTTTTTAATTTTCTTGACCGATTTTAATGAATGAGGTCTTTAAGTCCGAGCTAAAAGATGTTATTGGTGTGTGCTCTGTCTTTGTTAGGATTTATTAGGGTGAAAATTAAGTTCAATGAATAAAATATGTGACCATTCAGCACAACTGAGCCCTGAAGTCGCCAATCATCATTTTTGAGATATTCAACCAAAATATTCTGCTTGAAATTAGCTTTAAAATGATGTATATCATGTCTATAAAACAGTCAATAAATCCTTTGTTTCCTATTGTTTATTGTTAAGTTCAACGGAGCATATCTCTATAGTGGCACTGGAGACATCCGGGCTCAGTTGTGGTGGATGGTTACATATAGGCTTTTTACCTAGAGCTTTCCTCTGATACCAAATCGGGTAATGAGATTGCTGATCGGACTATATCCTCCTTTAAACGAACTAAGTAATTGCTTATTATTATTATTATATCTTCTTCTAATTATTGTTTTATCTTCTTCTGTGCAATAGTATTATATCTTTTTATCATTCCTACATGTAGGAGAATTCCTGACCACCTAGAAATCGGCTCAAATCCTGAAATTAAAAATAAATATAATAAAGTTGATCAAAAATAAGAAAGACGTTTAAAAATTGTTATTTGTTACTATTGATTTATGTACAGGGAAAGAAGAATTACGCATCGCACACTTAAACATGAATTTAGAAATGGAAACATAACATGCATAGGCAGATATACCAGAGTAAAGACTCCGGACATACCTGCCTGTGCGCGGACTCGAACCCCAGACCTCTCGCTTGTCGGGGGAGTGCTCTAAGTACTGAGCTACACAGACTGTCCCTGACTCAAGTCTGGTACTTATGGATATGAGCAGTCGAGGGTGAACAGTACAAACAACACATTACATACCAGTGTTCGAGATCAATTAATGATGCTTACCCGCCAGCCTAATACATTAGAACATGGAAACATTACAAACTAGCGCACGAGATCAAATTAATGATGCTTAATTGATTTATTGATATTTATAGTCATCGATTTAGTGTATTTTATTATCATACCATTAATAAGGTTCTCCTATTTTGATTGGATAAAAGCCACAATTTACTGACTAGATATATTTCGTATCATGTCATATCAGTTGATCGCATCTCAGTTTTCGCATCAGGTCAATTATGAACTACGCATGCGCTAAAAAACCAAGATTCAGTCTACAGTTTCGCGTAATCACAGTGCAACATCGACCGTTTTTGAACAATATTCAAGTGAGCTCTGACATAATTCAACTCTAATTTAATTTTATATATCAAAGGTCCTTAGAGTTTATCAAGAATTTTATGTGAATCAGTAAAAGATGACTTTATGCATCAATTGGTCGTCGCAAGATTTGTTCTCGTAAATTCGTCACCCTTGTAGTCTTTTTACACAGCGATTTTTACATCACCGACAGCTAGTTCGTAACGCAAACTAAAACGCAACGAAAACCGGACAAACAGACACATCATTTATCGGTATGACATTTTCGTTATTGGTGCTGCTCTATGAGCTATTACGGTATGGGTTACCTGGACTAACCGACAGCTACATGTACCAACAGGAAGCTTAAGGTTCGTTTTGTGAATTCATGTTAGTTTTAAAGTTTATAAATCGCTTCCATTTAGTCTAGGCATATCTATGTTTATTTTGTACCTCATGGGTATGATAAAATCGTTGTTATACTCTGATCAGCTTGTAATCGGCGGGCCTTATAACATCGCGGATTAATATCAAAATATTTTATTTTGAGAATTGTCTTGTGACATCTCGCCAGAAGCATCACAACTCATGTAATACACTGTATCTACTTTTTTTAACACACAAAATAAAGACCAGACAGGTCAAGTCAACTAACGTACAGGGTGTCCCAAAACAAGAGGCCCCTCATTGCGCCCTCTTTTTCGCCTATTTCTGAAAAGTTGATCAAATATATTTTGGTATGCAAAGAAACCTTTTATTGTTAGCTTTAATAAACCAAAACAATTATTTCAATCGGCTCACAACTTTTGAAGATATGCCCTTTTAAAGACAAGTACCCGTTTTTCACTCTTTCAACGGATAGCAAACAGAGTGGTTGGGATGGGTCATGCTGTGGAGTGGCCTGCAAATCACCAGACCTCACACCACTTGATTTCTTCATTTGTGGCAAAGTCCAAGATCTTTGCAAACGTATTACTGCTATATTCGCAAGTATCCGGCGCACAAGGTTGGTACGCAACGCAATTGATGCAATGAGGACTAGGGCTGAAACCTGTATTCGTCAAGGAGGCAACCAGGTAGAGGGCAGATCAGCACAGTAAACTCACTTCAAAAGAACCAAAGACAAACTAAACAGCCCTTTTCAGGGCTACCTTTTATTCCAAAAAGAGAAATGACTGATGGTCAATAAAAAGAAAGCAAGGCACAATAAAGTAAGAAAGTAAGAAACATAATAAAACAAAAAGGCATAAAATAACCGAGAAAAACATGAGTAATTGCAAGTATATATAGCAAAAGAAGTCTCATCCCACATCAATTTCGCCCAAATTAATGACACTTAACAAAATTCATAACCCATAACCCCACCGGTAAAGCCCATTCCCTAAAATAAAGTTGTTATTTTATAAAGTTATCATCGAGGAATGTTTTATATTCATGCATGGTATATGCACTTTTCAATCTTTGAAGTACCCAAACCTCCTCCGTGGACAGAGTGAAAAAAGGATACATTTCTTTAAAAGGGCATATCGTCAAAAGTTATGAGTCGATTGAAATAATTGTTTCGGTTTATTAAAACTAACGGGTAAAGGCTTCTTTACATACCAACATATACTTGATCAACTTTTCTGAAATAGGAGAAAAAGAGGGCGCAATGAGGGGCCTCTTTTTGGGACACCCAAACTATAGGTTCGGTTTTAGGTGCACCGCCACTGCAACTAATAGCTAATAATAATACTTACATTTCTATCGTCGTATCCCACGTAATAGCCACCATTCAAAGAATATCCCAACGGAGGAGGACCCATAGTAGGACGGACATCTGATGCATAAGACGTAGTCCGTCCTAACCTACTTCTACACAACACGCAGAAGACAAATGTTATGGCCCCAACAATAGCAGCTACCCCGACAATAACGGCAATACTTATTCCAGCGATAGCACCGCCTCCAAGACCTTTAAAGTTTAGAATTCAGAATTTACCAATTCTTTCGGAGAAACCAGGAGGATTTCCCTTAGAGAAGAATACCTTCCAAGAATACTTTGCAACATGAAATAACAGTACAGATTCCCTTTGTTTTCATGTTGAAAGTATAACATAAAGAACATAATTTGCAAGATCTGGATGTGCTCTACTCATTGAGATACATTTTGTTACTATTGACCCATGTTGCACTAGATAGCAAATCAGTACAGAAAATTATGGGAGAAATGCATTATGGGACGTGTGAGATATCTTCTCTGGATTAGCTTTTCTGAATTACATATTTACATGACAGGTGCATGTGGTATGAATGTTCTTAAGTGGTACATCATGCAGTTATTGTTAACTACATGTATGCACACAACACAGGGGCGCTGTGCGGTGGGTATAGCAGATGAACTAGTTAGCGTCATATATCAAAAAGTATAAAAGCTCTGATTTTAGTACTTGCTCTATGTTTCAATTACTTATTCTTTTCAAAATATCTGAATTTTTAATCCGGTAACGGGGGAGCATGCATTTGTATGAGAAAGGAAATCTACCATCTTATCCAAACTCCCGTGTTAATCCAATGCACATTTTGCTTCACCGGGCCGCCCTGACTTGGTCGCGTTTTGAAGAGGAGTGCCACCAAACCGTAATAGGTACAAATTTAGTACTTTCTGTCAATCATGTATGGTTTATTTTCTACATGTCAATCTTTAAATTATTAACATAGTCCTTATAATAACGGTGGAGCGCCTTGATGAGTAAATGATAGCAAACCAGTGAAAAATCCCCAAAACTCAGTCAGAGGAGCTCCACCCGTACATGTCAATAGCGTCATTATCGATTGGATAAGTCGACCGTAGCGGACAATTCGATCGCTCATTGGATTAATATTATCACGTGGTAAGAAATGTGCATTGGACAATCGATTACTATAATGGTTTAGTACTGCATATTTCGGTTTAATCTTCACTAAGTGGGTTTATGGCTGAAAAGGTCTTGGTGAATTTGCCGTGAACAAAACTGCACTATGGTGAGGTATGTGATCTGGCTAGAAAACAGGACAAAGTTCAATTCAAGACACTCAAATATTGCATGATTTGTGTTGCTTCTTGTGTTCAAAGTAATCCAATTAACTTCAATGAGCTGATGGCTCTGATACGTCAGAGTATAATGTGGATATAAAATATTAGTCAAGTGAGGGTAACTAATAGATTTGAACCCGGGATCCCAAACCAAGTGTTACAAAAGTTGTCTGGCTATGCAGACGACAGTGACGATCTTACCTGGATAGCTGGTTGTGACTGGTGGATTTGTTGACGGGTCATCAACATCATCATCACTGATAGTGATCCAAGTTGTTGAAGATGCGCTACACCCTCCAGAAAGTGTAAGTGAGAATGATTCGCCACCGGGTTCAAAGATGGTGTCTTCGTTGATGAAAATAGGAATGGGAGTTCTGCTATCACTTATAGTTACCGAGCGAGGTACCGGAGCGAAGTCGATACCTTCGGTAGCACTACCCCGCGGAGGTGTTATTGCTATGTAAAGAGATAGACACAGTTTCGTGTAACCCCCTGAGCACTACCTGCCGATCTAACATTGCCTCTGATTGGTCAATTACACCATATCTTCATTTTAATCACCAATCAGAATGGAGTTTTGCAAATAATTCAATTTTTGCGTGGTGAAATTATTCTAACAATGTTGCAGATTGGTCCAATTGATAATGAAAACTTCTTTTTGACCAATAGGCAGGTACTTCTCATTGTTGGGTTTTTCGTATGCACAAATAAAACGTTACTTTATTACACCATTCCTTGTTAACATGATTTGTCCGGCCATAGGGAGCGAGGAAAACGTCCCCAATTTATAGAAATAAAAGGTAATAAATGTTACTTTATTACATTTTGAAGAAAAGGTGGAATTGGACTTTGCTTGAATTGAGCGTACCCACGATGAAGATATCACACCACCAAATAAATCCCCATAGAGATATGTACTAAATTCGCCTCAAGACAATGTCTTTTTTTATTCGCAAGAGCGACTCAGTTCTTAGCGACAGCTATGATGGTTGAAATTATCCCTAGCCCGATCCCTCTGACTGGGAAAAGGTATAGGTTGACCGTCATTATTTTTTACGACTGGCCCTCGAAGTCTAAGATATCTGGGAATTACCTATTTTACCTCCAAAACTATGCCAGTGTTTCTGTACAGGAACGACTGCTTAAAATCATTTAAAAAATACTCGATCGCTCCCATCTGTGGTACACTTGCAGGATTTGATATTATTAATCATGACCAATCCAAATTTAGCCAAAGTTATGCAAATTTCTGCTCATTTTAATGCTTACTTTAGGCTATGCATGTTTTTTTTCTGAGAAATGCATTCAGGGCGCACGACCTTATAATACTACATGTATTTGGTGGTGTGAAATCTGAAGCATCATTCAAGAGGGAAAAACCATGTCCCAGTAAGCCTGTTTATAGTGGGAGCAGATGCACGGTACTTTGGCATATAAATATTATGTGCGGTCACAAACTGCCTGGAAACTCCTCACTTCATATAAACACTAGGCGGGTCATGAATGTACCGTACATAGTCTCGGCCCTAGCCATTTTGCTCTTTCATTATTAGAGGTTTGGTTACAAACGAGCACAAACCAGCTGGCACCGAGACTAGTATTACGATTTCCCAAGATTTGGGACCCTATGGTACACGATGCTCTGATCTAACCAGACCTCATATGACATGCATAATGCACAGAGTATTACAGAGTACGTACCACCAGTCAAAGTCCCCGTGTATTGTATGGTGTAAGTTCTCGCATATTCATGAGGGCCGATTAAACAATCACGCTAGCGCTGCGTGCTTTCAGAGCGTTGCGTGCTTTCGCGATTACGCGATAGACCATGAAAATACGCGGTAATTGCGTAGCAGTCTCGCCTGTCGCATTTCATGGAACAATCGGCCCTCAGTATCGGGTGATGCGGATACTTTGACTGGTGGTACGCTCTCTGTAATACTCTGTGGCATAATGCTATTATGGCATTGCCATACAGTATTGTTAAGTGTAGCTGTATGTACGCATAGTATGAGTACGCCAGCTAGTCTATAGTATCAATACATTGATTATACCGCTTACGGAATATAGCTTAGGTTAATTTCGTTTTTGCTTACAAGGAGGATAGCCCGATATTATTATTTGTTTCCTTGTAAGCAAAAACGAAATTACTATCTAAGCTATATTCTTTTATAATTGTTGCATACTCTGTTTCAAATACTCACTTAGTGCAACACTTCCACTGTAAGACCATATGATTGCCACAGAGTTAACAGCTACCCTTTCACTGAATGAATACTCAGCTAACTCCCAGCTTGCGTCGCCTGAAAGAAACAGTAACGAATAGAAAGGTTATAAAATGGCTTTCTTTGCTACGATTATACCAACCACAGTATTAAAAAGTTTATAAACGATATAGGTGTAATCCTTGGCCATACGGCAGTACGCCTTTATGGCTTTGACCAGCGTCAAATCAGTAATTAGGATCACTGTTTATCATAGGGCTGGATAGCTCAGATGATGGATACGGCGGTTCGAATCCTAGTTCAGCCAAATTGTCGTTGCTACCCTATAAAATGATGTACTTTAATATTGATCCGGTTTCCTCTCTGCGTTTATTCCCAAGTGTGTCATATGGTGAGTATGTTACTTCGTCACTGTGACACACATATTCCCATGATTGGGTGGTACAAATCCCAGTCCACCCATAACGTCGTTTCGGCCTTAAAAAGTTCACCACGTAAACTTATATGGCTCAATATTCAGACCGCTCGCCATTAAGTTTACTGTCATAGCGTATTTTGAAATTGTTGACGTTTTAATGATCCCCGATTTCCGGTCGATTATTTTAGCTGTGTCACGTCACGTGCATGACGCTGGTGGGAACCAGCCTACCCTAACTTCAGTAAAAAACACGATCGCCGATATCGATGTGATGTGGGACTTGCATAGGATTACACAGAGATAATTCTTGCCAAAATTTGACCAATTCTAGGCAAGTTGGCCCTACTTTGTCTGCGTTATGTGAAAAAGGGCATTTTTAAGTATACGTGCAACGCTTAATGTTTTGGGAGACTGTGAGGGGTCCGAAACAGCGGTTGACGGATCCTATTCTTGACTGTGTAATATTCCTTCAACACGCTGCCGTACGGTAATAGTCTTATACGATGGATAGATAATATCAGTTTGTGAATGAGGACATCGTATAAGTTCCTTGTACTAGGCTTTATACAAACACTTTCCATTGTGCCGATTGCTTGTTTCCCATCCCAAGTGTGCAATACACGGAATCGGTTGCTTTATATGACACACATATTTTGTATTATTTTTGTAGCTAAATTGTATCCTTCTCATGGTGATGTCGGATAGGCGGTGGCAGTTTCCAGATTTTTATTCATATACTACCCCCAGTAAGTCTATATTTAGAGAATAAAGGAGTGCATATATCGTCTCATATAACACGGGCGACATTATTATTTTAAGTAAAACGTTGGTTTACGCCAAAAATAATGATGTCGCGTGTTATATGAGACGATAGATGCACGACAGCGGCTAAAACAATACCTTTATTCTCATTCTTAAACACTTCAATTCAAATAAATATATTAATCATCATAAGTATACCAAATTTTAATCAAATTAAATCCTAGAATTTAAAAGAAATTACCTAGGGCTTAGAATCGATCAGTCCGTTGTTGCTATGCACATCCGATTGGTTCAAATAGCGGGTACAGTATCGCGTCGACACATACGCGCTAAGGTGTGTGATATCGTGTCATATCACACGGGTAACTTGGGGTAAGAACCAATCAAATTGCAAGAACATTCTCAAGTGTTTAAGAATATTAACTAATCACTCACAATCGTCATCAGTTGTGCGGAACCTATAGCACCAATCGCCACACCCTGTTGCCCTGGTACTATGCTCAACGTGAATGTCTCAGTGTTTTCCACCGCATTGTCCCTGTGAATGATGATGTCACCACATGCCTCAATGTTGCCCTTAAACCTGATTGGATTTAATGGTGTAAAGTCTTCCCCGGTCGTTGCTGTACCGGGCGTAGAATCGATTTCTGTTGAAATGAGGATATTTAGATAAGTAGAATTATTACTGGTACAGTGACAAACAATTGTATTTTAAAGCAGTTACTGGTTTTTTTTATGTCTGAACTATACAAGGCATTAACAGCTGCTATCAGTATGATATCGCTGACGGGTTGGCGTCAAGATAGTTGCTAACGCGACCCAATCAATGATAAATCGAACACATTTAGGTGATAGGTTTTGTGCAACAATAGGTATATTGCCTTTACAATTTTTAAATACTGAATTTAACGAGCAACTCACCAACGGTTTTTGTTGTCGACGTATCGCCTGATCTTTCCAAACAAACTTCAAGAGTTCCACTACTCTCACTCGTTCGGTACTGAGCCTGGTTCAATGTATATTTGGCTAGATATATTAAACAAAAAAAATTAGTCAGTAATACCGAATTGATTACTTCGTATTAAACAATTCATTACTGATGGCAGCCATTACTCAACCAGATATGTAGCTATAGTATAATAAGGATAAATAGTCAAGATAATCGCTTGCGACCATGAGATTGTGCATGGCGGTCTCATTATGTGATTACATCAAGAAGCATAACCTTTTCAAACATACTACGGTTAGCAACTATTTTAAACTGTTGCGATTTGTTAGGTCACAGCATCTTGCGAATGGTAGTGAGCTTTGGCCAAAATTGCATTTTCAAATATCACAGATATACTTATATATAGTCCTGTGGTTCTAGTGTTAGTTGTAAAGAGGGCTGAAACAACAATGCTTTTGTAAAACATACATAACTCATTAACAACAATTAATCAAGCAGTCAAAGTATATTTGTAGAATAATCTTTTGAAAAACATCAAAGTGTTATTTTTCAATAATATATTGATTTAGATAATGAAAATCGAAGGAATGGGCATAATTGACTTTCAAACGTTTTTTTTATTAACAATAGTTTGATTAAAGTGTTTGATTTTTTTGTACATAATTTATTACACCAACACTGCCAAAGGTCACTTTCCAGTGTAGACGCGTTAATGTCCGTGAACATGTGTGTCACGGGGCGAGTATTTTCATTCGAGTATTTTTAATCGCCTATGCTAACTATGTTAACTCCAAGGCGCAGTGTTAACTCCGTAATAAAAAAACTCCAAGGCGCAGTGTTAACTAAAAAAAATACTATATAAATACGACGCTTTCGACATAGGGAGACTAAATCCACAATTTCATGCGAACCCAGTGCCGCCGACAAGGGGGGTTAAGGGGGTGCGTTACCCCCCGGGCCCGGGGTCCTAAGAGGCCCGTACAAGTAAAGAAAACACACCTTAATGGGCCCATAAAAGCAAAGAAAAGGGTCCTCAGGGGGCCCGTAAAAAGGGGCCCGGCGTTCATTTTACCCCCGAGCCCGTATTGGCTCTCGACGGCACTGTGCGAACCACGCTGTAGAATTTTTTTTATTTATTTATATTTATTTATAACATTCGGCCGAAGCCAGGCCAATCCCAATAGTGCTCAGAGGCTACTAAATTCAAGGGATGCCATCCGGATACGACGGGACAGGGATATGGAAAGAAGGCCGATTTTAGATGCAGGAGGAAAACCGGAGCACCCGGAGAAAAACCTGCGAGGACGAGCATGGATCGGCAACCAAACTCACATGTGGCGCCGCGGGGAATTGAACCCCGGCCACAGCGGTGAGAAGCGAGTGAGAAGACCACTACACTAACCCGCCTTCCCAAAAGAAAAAGAAAACCCGTACCATCATTGTCAACTATAATGACCGTTAGTCGATAAGGGTCACCCTGATTACGATGTCCATCTGTATAATTAGGATCTTCTAAGGTCAGAGTAAAAACCTCGTCACCCTCAACGATAGAGTCATCTACAACATTAATGGTGATGGTTTCCGATCCATCGTCCGCTGCGAAAGTCACACGACTGTCAGATAAACTATAATCTGCCACGAAATCGGCATTTACATCCTCCTCCTTAATATCTGTTATAATAATAAGATTTTGTGGTAAAAGTGCACCTGGTGGATTGCGTTATATTTAAAGAGAAAGCAATGGTATAATTGATCACGTGTTATTGCCAAACAAGTAGAAATGATCCTATTTGGTATAATAAATGATTTATTTCATTTATTAGCGTCATAGGGGCACGGGGGGCACGTGCCCCTCAATCGATCTGAAATTCTAAAAAATCCCATAGGAAAATGGCCGAAAATGGCCTGTGCACCCCCATCAGACCCGGTGCCCCCATCGGATGACCCACGCTACGCCACTGTATTTAGTTTGCAATATGCAAGTATTTATTCATGGTGTTTTTTAATAGATAGCGTTGCTTTATTAATGATTCTTTCTTCTTTCTTTCTTCTTTCTTTCTTTCTTTCTTTCTTTCTTTCTTTCTTTCTTTCTTTCTTTCTTTCTTTCTTTCTTTCTTTCTTTCTTTCTTTCTTTCTTTCTTTCTTTCTTTCTTTCTTTCTTTCTTTCTTTCTTTCTTTCTTTCTTTCTTCCTTCCTTTCTTTCTTGATTGATTGATTGATTGATTGATTGATTGATTGATTGATTGATTGATTCGTTCATTCATTCATTCATTCATTCATTGGTTGATTAATTGATCGATCGATGCACACATCGAATGTGGACTAATTGTGTTAACCGTTAGAGTACTTCGTACTTACTGACTGTTTTAGCCTGTGCTAGTCCTTCCCTAATGATTGTCACGGAAGTTGATGCGGTTCCTTCTGGTATCCTGATAATATTATTAATATGATCAGATTCCCACGAAAACTTAGCTGCAAATTAATAATAAATTTGGCGGTTAAGGGCTGGGGTATGAACGTTTGGACAGTATTTATTTTGGGACATTCGAGCACATCAGACATATCAAATTGCATTCTGAATACGAAGAATGTCATTCTGATATCAAATAATTTTGATTTTTGAAATTCGCAATTTAATACACATTTTATGGCAAATCATTAAAATTGATATTTTTGATATTTAACAGTACTTGAAGTAAACTTTATAAATCTGATGATTTATACTTAAAGTGTATGTAGGTGGGATGAAAAGCCGACGATCAGTTGAAAATTTTGACCTTTCGTATTGAAGATATGGATTTTTTTTCCCAAAACACTAAAAAAATTAGGTCTTTTGGGAAAAAAAATCCATATCTTCAACATGAAAAGTTCAAAATTTTCAATTGACCGTCGGCTTTTCCTCCTACTACATACACTTTAAGAATATATCATTAGATTTATATAATTTACTTCGAGGACTGTTATATATCAAAAATGTGAAAAATATCAAATTTTTATAATTTGTCATAAAATTTGTATTATATCGTGATTTTCAAAAAAATAAAATTATTTGATATCAGAAAGACATGCTTCGTATTAAGAATGCAATTCGATAGGTTTGAGGTGCTCTCATGTCCCACAAAAAATACTGTCGAAACGCAATAAACGCTCATTTTAGATCCCTTAAGAGCTACCGGCCTCATTATCAAAGCATAAATAACAATGAACATTGTTGAGAATACGAATTTCGGCCTGTAGAGGGCGCACTATTCGCGGAGATGATTGGGTCATAGATGAGACTTAGAAAATGTTGCTTTCAAAAGTGATGTATTAGGAGGTCCACGTGAATGGGCCAGCATCCCGGGCCAGCATATACTTCGAGTTCGTTTGCTGTTACGACAACCGATACGGCCATTCTGCGACAGCCAATGTACGGAAATTTAGAGCTCAAAAACGACTTCAAGGAGTATTAAGGGGGTACTACACCCCTGGCCAATTTTGTGCCTATTTTTGCATTTTTCGCAAAAATTATAGCACATTGGTGACAAGTAAGATATGTATATTATAGGGGCAAGGACTACAACTACTGTACTGAAAATTCAGCAACTCAAAGCAAGTAGTTATTGATTTATTGATCAAATATTGGTTTTCCCTCATTTTTGACTGTAACTCCACAACTGTTGTCTATGCTGAAATAAAATTTCCAGTGCAGTAGTCCTTGCCCCTATAATATACATATCTTACTTGTCCCCAATGCGCTATAATTTTGCGAAAAAAATCGAAAAATAGGCACAAAATTGGGCAGGGGTGAAGTACCCCTTTAAATATGGATGTCCAATGAGTATTGTTATTAAAAAAGCCTGTTGTTATTTATATGCTGCGACGACTTGTTTGAGGGCGCAGTATTATCATACACAGTTAGTTTTTGTGTAGAAATTTAAAAACAAAACAAAAACAAAAATGTTAAATGAGGCAATCTACTATTTCGGACTAATCTGAAATGATTGCTTAACTTACAGTCATTATCAACAATGGTCACCGTCACAGATGATTGCGAATCAACGAAGCTGCATGTACTGGGTTGCAGGATTCTCAAATACACCCTAAACGTCTCGTCTCCTTCATATGCCTGGTCATCAACAACACTCACAGTATGGTACTGAGTGTTGCTGTTGGTAGCATTGAACCTTACTGTACCGTCTGTATTAGTGTAGTCGCTACTCTCGGCCGTGATATCGATAAACTCAAGTTCTAGAACAAAAGTGCATTGATTTTAACCCCCTGAGAACTACCTGCCGATCTAACATTGCCTCTGATTGGTCAATTACGTGATATCTTCACTTTAATCACCAATCAAAATGGAGCTTTGCAAATAATTCAACCCAATTTTTTTGCGTGGTGAAATTATTCTAACAATGTTGCTGATTGGTCCAATCGATAATGAAAACTTCTTTTTGGTCAATCGGCAGGTACTTCTCATGGGGTTAAAGGTAATGAAGATTGTACCAATTCTGTAGCTTACATTAGGAGGGATGTTCATTGTTCTAGATAGGCAGTTTTGATTTAATTAAGCTGACAAAAAATAGTAGTAAATTCTAATCCAAGCCCTCATTAACTGACAGATTTTACCCAATATACACTGGTGTCGATTACAGACGACCAATCCCACCAAAACGTCTTTATAAAATTCAGAATTGTACATTTAAATGCACAAATTTGGAATCATAATGAAAAATAAGCATTAAAATGAGTACAAACAAGCCCTCTATTGGTTCAGTGGCTCTTGATACGTTGACTTTTATGTTGAAGCCTATGACAGAGCAATAAGTTCGATAAAGTACCTGCATATCCATCTTGCATAGTTGCAGTCCCTGACCGACTTACACCAATGTCCACTGTTTTACCTTCCGTGACAGTTACCATGCTTAAGGCTGAATCCAGCAAAGCGTAGGTTACAGCTGTATGAAACAAAGCGTAGGTAACGACCGCATAACATCATAAGAAATGAGCTTACTATATTGTTTTGGCTCCATAGCCCCACATGTTTTCACAGATATTATATGTTTCTATGTTAATCCTTTCCTTGTTCAATTTCTCTTATTGTTTGCATATTAAAAACGCAATGTATTTTGCAATACGCAGTTTCAGGGTTTCTCTACCGGATGTCAACTTGTGCCGAAATTCCCTCATATGATGCTATATACAATTTGTCCACTCTGAAGTACATAGTGACAACTCGCGCGTATACAGCGCGTAAACAGTTCCCAGTGCTGCGTCTCTGCTGCAGGTATCCGTGCCTTCAACGTCGGCACCATCGAGCACTAATGTGTGAGTCCGCGTCGATACTTTGTACTTCAGAGTAGACTGACTGTACAATATTGCATAACAAAGGAAATGGATTAACATTCGAAATGTATACCTGTTGCATTGTGGAGAAGAATTTCGGCATAAATTGGCTTCCGGTAACCCAAAATGTTTGTATTATTTTGCTTTTCAGGCCACCAGTTAGGTTTTGTGCGATGAGACAATCATATTGAGCAATAGGCCTGACAGAAAGCTACAGAATGAGTATTTGACCTGAGACAGAAATAATTTGCAAAATGCATGGCATTTGGATGCTAACACCAGTACGGATTTACTAAGAAAAGGTTGCTTCGTGCCGACACATATTTTACTTACAGTCATCATCGAAGATGGAAACTGAAGAGCATGATTGAGTTCCAAGTATTGCACCAATAGGATTGGTCAAATATACATAGAATGTTTCGGTAGGTTCACACACATTATCATCAGCTATAGTCAACGTAACTGATTTAGACAGACCATCATTGGCGTCCCATTTGATAGTGGTCGGGTTGGTGGAAAAGATCGGCGTAAAGTCTTGGGTAGTGCCAGGATTGATTATCGACACGCTTGATGTATAGAGATCTATGAAAACAAAGATCATTACCATCATTATGTATCAAGAACACGAATAGGGCCTTTGAAGGAACACAACTCCCAATGGTATGCCATAAACCGTAAAACTTAAAACCAATGGATGACAGAACAGATAATGTTCAGTTTTTAAAATCGATTGTCCTCTGAAGTGGCTAGACTCTATATTGATCAACTTACCAACTGAGGCGCATTTTAGAAAAGATGATGCAGTTCGTGTAACAGTAACGACAGCGGACTTGTCTGACTCGTCATTTGTTGTTTCAAATGTGGCTGATGAAAACTCCACATTGACCAGATCCTGAAGAGGAACTAGAAATAAAAATTAAAAAAAAAAAATAGTTTCAAACTCGGGCACGGTTTGTTTACGAATGTCTTGACGATTGAGGTTCTGAATAAGGCACGCTGTTTTAAAACGGCGTGTCCTATGGTTAATTTTGCACCTTCACAGATACAAATGGTCTCAAAAGTTAGGTATCAGTAAAAGGAAACTTAATTTCCGGAAGGCACCGTGTTAACCATGCCTATTGAATGGTTGCTTTTTGCCTTTAAAAGTATCGTAATTTTCACCATTTTCTGCGAATTCTGTTCTCCGATCGTAGCAGATTAATCAAACTTCCTTTTACCCGCTACCAACCAATCAAGGGACGTGGAGAGTTTGATTGACAGATGATGACAGATGATGTCAGACGCAAATTCAATGCCTATTGAATGGTTGCTTTTTGCCTTTTAAAAGTATCGTAATTTTCACAATTTTCTGCGAATTCTGTTCTCCGATCGTAGCAGATTAATCAAACTTCCTTTTACCCGCTACCAACCAATCAAGGGACGTGGAGAGTTTGATTGGCAGATGATGTCAGACGCAAATTAGTATTTTTAATTTTGTTTTTGATTATAATAGTTTGGTAAAAAGGGAACAGAGGAACAAAATTAGTGGATTTAACTCAATGTTGATTAAATTGTACTCATATTGAGTACAATTATTAATATAGTTGCAGAAAATAGGGTCACGAGGTTTCAACATCAATGACAAAATGACCTTTAAACATGTATTACACACACAAGACAGTATTTTTGGTGTGCTTCAACTCAAGGATATGCGTTGCCTTATGTAGCCGCGTGGTAATTTCTTCTATCCGACACATCAATAAATCATTCTCCAACACCATTTTTGATACCTTGCAAAACTTGTTAAACCATTTGGCGAACATTGTTAAGGCATCTGGACATTTTTTACTTAAGTTTCTTCATTTCTGATTTGAAACGGATTTTCGTTTTCCCGTCATTGTAAGCACTGGAATACGCGTATGACGTCACCGCAGTGGACGCCTTCAACCCCACTGGTTAAGATTAACCTAAGCTTACCTTTTTCATACAAAGGATCAGTGACGTAGCGTGGGTCATCACATGGGGGGGGCGACCATGATTGGGGGCACCGGGTCTGATGGGGGTGGGGGCAAAAGCCGTTTTTCGGTACGTTTCCTATGGGATTTTTAAAGTTTCATATCGATTGGGAGTACGTGTCCCCCTGCCCCTATGACACTACGCCACTGCAAAGAACTTTTGGCCAGAGCATGTACATGTTTAACTAAAAAGAGTTCGCGTTACGATATTTTAGATCATATTTATCGTCCTACCATCATCTCCGTAAACTTCAACTTCACAAAGCGCAATCTCATTGCCAGTGGTTTGACGTATGTACACATATCTTCCATAGTTTGTCCCAGTGCAACGGACTTCAACAATATCTTCAGTTCCAGCGACCACGATACCAGTCTGACACTCGTTGTTACCAGTGAGACTGGTTGCTGGACATGACCCAACATATACGCCCGCATTGTTCAACCATGTAGCTGGATAAAATAAGCAGTATAGATATAAATATATATATATATATATATATATATATCATAGTTTCAACTTAACAGAAATGCGTATACATGTATATACATTTTGTGGTGTCAAAATCATGACAAACCAAGTCATTCATTGCAGCTCCAAAAGTAGTCGAAAGTGGGGGCGTATATAGTATTATAATTCAGGTGAGTAACTTTCGGTTGAACTCTGAAGGCGGTTGCCTTTTCCAGAGGTCTATACTTTGAATTTGTTTCTATGCTCACCTGTAATGGGTTTGAGCACTTTTAATTCCAATTTAATATATGAAGAAATGAAACCTCAGTAGTGCATGTGTGTTTGACTACACTACTTCAGTAAAGTAGGTAATGGTATACGCATCCTGCACAAAAACAAATAAACACAATGGGGAACGATTGCTCGCTACGAGAGGAAACTGAATAATTAAATAAGAAAGGATGAACAGCTAACCAACCAAAAGTGTTACAATTACACATGACAACAAATAAATACAAATCCCGACCGGCACACAACATTGGGTTGTGTGCGGTCGGGATTTGTATTTATTTGTTGTCATGTTTTTTGTAACACTTTGGGTTGGTAAACTGTTCATTCTTTCTCAAACTATTTCAACTATTTTTAGTTGATCGACATTTACTTACGATCAGCAGTTGGGGCATCCAATTCTACGGGCCAGATAAGAACCAGCTTCACATCATATTCTCGACCAAGATCTATTTGTAGCCATGGATCAGTAACTTCGCCTAGATTTATAAGAAAATAGTACTTTTAAAAAAACAATGGGATTGACACTTGTAAAATGTGCAGCAGAAAGTAGTCTACTTTGATTAGGGCTTTTTAAACTAGTACCTCCTATCAGGATCTGCTGTCATATTATAGCGCAATTAGAGAAAAAGGGGCATGTGGGAGGTGGCAGTTTATATTGGATAGTATTTGTGAAATTAGATATTACGATTTCTGAGAAGAAGACATCTAATGTGAAAACCCAGCAAACGCAATACGTTTTCGACATCATTCGAAAAAGGTGGACAGAAAAACATTTAATGTCGGGTTATATAAAGTGTATAAAGGGTATGAAACGATTTCATAACATTCAAAAACATTTTTTGATAACTTACTGCAAATATTCTAGCATATCGCTATTTGAGTGTTGACAAAATATTTTTCAATTGACAAAATATTTTTCAATAACAGTCAAAAACAAATATTTTTGTATTGTGTTTTTATACAAAACGATTTAAAACGTTTTCAAGACCTTTAAATAACCCGACATTTAACCAAAAACCCAAAATATAACCTGTTTAAAACGTTTTAAAAACGTTTTGTGTTTGCTGGAAAGTGGACCTCTGTGGAATGTTCGCCTTTTAAAAATCTAAAAATATCCAAACTAAACACATCAAAAGAAATAAGTCCCCCTCTCAACATTTCGTCATAACATCGTAATGTAAAATTTTGTATCAATAAAACTAACTTAGAAATAGTTACATGACTGTTTACTAAGTGTTGTGTGAAATTGAAAGTGTCCGTGACTTGTATGAGCCCAAATGGAAGACAAAAACTCTCAAAAGTCACAAAGTAGGCATATGCTTGTATTGGGAAAGCCTATTAAAACGACTGCGTTATTTTTATGCAGTCTTTATAATCAGTCACTCAACTCTATTTGCCGAATGTAGCATGCATATATTAATGTTCATTTCCATTTTTTGTGGTTCCCCACTCATTTCCAAGCATGTAAAAAGTAAACAAAACAATAAATAAAAAAAAAAACTGTATTCTTACTTGATATGAAACAACCCGAGTCCTGTAGCTGGCCCCTCTCTAGCAGCGGTCTACCACGGATATTATCTATAGCAGCATCATGTGGGCGACCAACAATATATCCAGATGATTGCGCAGCTACACGTGGTAATTTTCTAGGACCTATAGCAACAAAAGGAAAATAAAAACAGATATAAAATTGGTGGTAAACGTGCCATGCATTATTCAACAAAGACGGAAATCATTTAGCCTCGGTTCGAGGCGTTAGGGCGCTAGGATAGTATTTTGTTTGCTTCTTGACTTAAACAAGCAGGGATATGACTACAACAAAATTGCTGACCCAAATTTACATCACTTATCTGCTCTCAACAACAACAAGTTCTCTTGGCAAGCAGGATCGCTGACGATTGGATACATATACTTTAGAGCAGAGGTAGGTGGACAACACTTACATAGATTAGAGTAAAAATAAATCGAGAAGCAAAAAAAAAATATGACAATGAAAGAAAAAAACTACCCTAGCGCCCTAATGCCTCGAACCGAGGCTAGAAATCTTTAGGGGTTGTGCAATAATGGGTTATGTGGTGGATGACAGTTTAAAATTTAATCCTGTATGAAGTTCAATGAACCTTTCCCGTCAAATTTCTACTCCAGTTCGATTGCTATCACGGTGTCACACAGCGTCATCGTCCCTATATCGTCGTGTCAAAAATTGCCGTGATAGTAGAGCGAATCCACTAGTTCTTCAACAACCACGCATGACGATTTTGTTCGAGATAGACCGAGCGAGCCAGACTAAGCACACGCCCGTGTACGATAAAAAGGTTTCCATATATCTCTGAAATTACTAATTTTTACGATCTGCGCATGCTCATTATTCTCTTCACTGTTTTAACTCAAGGTAATTCGATTGTTTGTCAGTTTTGCATTCAATACCCTAACTGGAAGTTCAATCCCCTGACAAGGGATTACCATATTTTTTCAACACATATATCCACTGCAAGCCAAACAATGGATTTTAACATAGACCAAAAATAAAATGATATTTTCTATGATTTGAGATTATAATCACACATTGACATATCAATGGAAAATGCACCACCATCAATATACATTTTTCATAGACCTGTAGTTAGGAATTTGTGAACTCAGCCTAAGAGGCACTCTATTCACGTGGTTTCTTTTCCAACGCAAAAAGATCATAAATTTTGGTTGTTTACGAGTGAAGAGTGTCCGCACTATCGATTGACTACGTAACTGTTATGAATAATTTATTAGGTTTTTCAATGCAATCGCCTCGATCCATTAGGCTGAGTTCACATATGAGTATAATATTCGGGTATACGGTTCACGTTTTTCAGGGCACCCGAATAGTTTAATACCCAACAAGGTAATTTCTTAATACCGGGTCACGAAAGAAGGCACTATTCGAAAGGGCCGTATACATGCGTGTCCCTGAAAGAACTGTATCGTCAGGAACAGAATTTTTTGGGTACTTTAACGCATAAACCAAACATAAATAAATATGATGTTGGGGGAACATATCAGCTATCACATACTTTTTGAATTTTGCCAATTGACCGCCCCGTTTTTTAAATAAAAGAATTATACGAAACTCCCTCGTTTTCAAGCCTTTTCACGGAGTCAATATCCATCAATGACAACAGACGCATCATGCGCTGATGATGTGCAGTGCTTAGGGCATCTTGATTTTTAATCTTAATAGTTCTTCTCAAAGCCCTTCCCAAGTTAAAGACCTAATACGGAATGCGGTTTCAATACTTTTTTTACTTTAATTTTGTGCATCTGTGGCAAGGATACACCATACAGTTTGTCCACTCTGAAGTTACTCGCGTATACAGCGCGTAAACAGTGCGCAGTGCTGCGTCTCTGCTGAGGTATGCCGTGTCTTCAAAGTCGGCACGATATGTGCGTCCGCGTCCGCGTCGGTACTTTGTACTTCAGAGTAGACTGACTGTAGATAGGCCACCTTTTCATCTCTCAGGTTGCACGTTGGGGAAAAACCTTCTTTATTGAAATAATACTTACGTAATCCAAAAAATCTCCATGAAGCCAGGTTTTGCCTTCCACTGGACACAAGAATGTGCTTCACGTCTACCGGTGTCCCCGTGTCAGTTACGCTATACTCGGCATTACCCGTAAGTCTAACCACGCCTGAAGATTCGATGTACTGAAGTCGTAATCTATGTTCGGTTTCAGTAATAACATCTCCATCTTCGCTTTGGTCATTTAGTAGGCCAATATATCCAGCAGTAGCATCGTTCTTGACAACAATTGAGTCGCCGTTAGCTATAGACTGGCTTCGCCATCTCTGTGAAGGTTGATACGGCTGTCGTCCAATACTGAAAAAGGGACAGTAATGTTGTATTCTGTGACTTTGTTTATGCTCTCTGTGTTTATGCTCTCTGTTTATAATCCTCGACAATTGAAACAAACAAACATGCACCTCCAAAAGTCCTTTGTGACTGATCTTGATGACGTCACATGGGTTGCCTTCCGATTGATGATCTGATCGTAGATTCGATCGACGAGGGGGCGTACAGACTTGATCGAATCTACGATCAGATCATCAATCGGCAAGCAATCCATTTGACGTCATTAAGATCAGGCACAAAGATTGCCGATAACAACTAGAAACACCACCACTCACCAAACCAGAGTGAACAAGATTCCTGATAGGAATCGAAATATTTCTAGTGAGTACCTAATTTTACTTATTTGGATCTGTACTGAGAACATTTGCTAACCAGTGATTTATGAACGATCCTGATGAATTTGTTCCGAGTTTAAAAGTACTTTCAAAATTTGTTTTTGTCATTGAAAGTTTAATGATTGTTTCTTTGTTGTATACGAGTACTTACGTATGCCATAAAATCTCCGATACTAGATTGGTCAGCATTTTGGCTAAGCCAAATATAGATAGTGTCAAGATCACCATTTTCCTCAGGTAAAACATCGATACTAATGGTATCCGGATACCCATCATTACCGACATACCAAGGAGCGACATAATGCACATAGGTAGAGTCATCAACATCATCAGCGTTATCATTTGATCTAGCAGAAGTTCCAAGATTCACACAATCTATAAGGCAAAACAAACATTCAATATAAGCACCTAAAACAATAACAATGAAATAACAAAGGTTTTTGTATATTCATGATTGATAACTAAATCTATAAACATAGGATGGGTGTACGTCCATACTAATTGCAATGTAATCGTTAAGTTATGTTGTGTGTTCAACCTGTGTGAAGAACAAGTTATTATGGCAGCGCGGATGTGGTCACGTGCGCATTTATAAATACGTATTTATAAATATTGTCGAAGCATACTGTACATTAAGTGGTCATCATGAACGAGGCACAAACATGACGTAGTAGGTACTCTTCGAGTTGATTCTCCCTAATTGGGTGATAGATAATAAAGAACTTAAGAACTACCTGCCGATTGGACAAAAAGAAGTTTTCATTATCAATTGGACCAATCAGCAACATTGAATAATTTCACCACGCAAAAAATTGGGGTAAATTATTTGCAAAGCTCCATTCTGATTGGTGATTAAAGTGAAGATATCCAGTAATTGACCAATCAGAGGCAATGTTAGATCGGCAGGTAGTGCTAAGGGAGTTAAAATCGAAACATTTACAATTAATAAAGTAGGCTAGTCTGAATCTTACAATCATTCGCAGGAATGTAAACTTTAGTACTCTGTACATTTCCAGGATTGGTTGTTATAGACAAACAGAAGAATTCTCGCTCCTCTTTCTCGTCATCATCTAGTATTGTTATCTCCAACCATGCCTCAACTATATTTGCTGCAAATGATACAGTTGTTGTTCCCAAAACATAATCATCTGAGCTTGCAGTTGGTGTGATTTTCGGACAGACTGTGCTGATTGCTGAACGAAAAAAATGTATTTGCCCATGGATAAATGCTATTGCAAGTTCAATACCGCGTAAGGTTTTACGCGAATATAAGAGAATGGGGAAAGGAATTAAATGGCGAAGATGTGTATTTCTCATCAAAGATAATAGTCTCACTTAACTTGCAGGACGAGAATGGAGATTTCAAATATACCAAAGTGTACAAACTATTTATTTTCATTGATATATTTCAAAAATGTCTTTCCTTCAGAAAAGTACCAATCTCGTTAACTTAAGATTTCATGGAATCTAATTTGTACTATATAGCTTTATCAGTGTACCGATGGCTGTTGCTACCATACCCCGTAGATGTAATTAGCTGTATAAAGTATAATAATAAACTTTTGCATAGTGCTATCACTTTTTATTCAAAGAAAAAGGTGGTAGTACTTTTCTTTGGTTGACCTCAAGTTCGGTAGTGGCTCCAATGCTTTTTCGCGGTTGTGCTGCAAACGTACCGACAATCCGCCCATCTGCGCGTGCGAGTACGTTTTGCGCGGTGAGTTTTACGCGAACCAAAGCCATTGGTACATGTCGCAATGTCGGTACCGATAACTTTATAGGTCCAAACTAAAGTTTGTTCGACTGGGGAAAACAAATGAACTTACGCTAGTTGCATAGTGCGTAATGCGTGACTAGTGCATGTTTATGTGAATTTACCCGAGCGTAAGTTGGAACTTTATTGTGCCCAAAACCGAAAATTATTCCCGTATTATAAGCCTGACAAACTTAAGACTGGGTACCCAATGTATAATTCAGTACTTACTAGGAGAGCTTGCACTACTTGTTTCCACACTTGTTCCACTTCTTGTGACCTTCACAAGAGTAGTATTTATATTATTAGCTTCAAATGTTTCTTCAAGTTCGTAATATTCTTCCTCAAATTCAAATGTTTCTGTAAAAGAACAGTTATCATGGTAAAATATTATGACATATAAATAACTTTGGTTGGTCAATGTATCACTTTTAGCGCAGGTTCATTTTAGATCAAAATATGGTTAGCATGGTTAGCGTAAGGGTACTTGGCCATAAATTTTGTTCAGGGGCGTGTTTGAAAAACGGCACAGCGCATTAGTAAAAGGAATAAAAAATACTGATATTCACACCAGATTTCGAACCACTGCCAGGGCACTATGAATGCTAAAGAGTGACAGGCGACGATGTCGATGCCTACTATGCCACGGAGACTGTGGTTAAGGTCTGGCGATTTTCAAAGATATACATATCAACATGTTTCTAGTGTATTGAAAATCATATTTTGGTTGAAATACAGTCATAGTAAGACATATGACTCAACTTGTCTGTTTGTTTTTCATTTAATACAAATTGATTTTGATGAGTTCAACTGGTATGACTCTTGGGACTCGTAAGGTGTTCCACTTGACGTGCTTCTGGGTGGATAAAATGGACGTTTTGAAGCAACATGTCCCCTCATTATGTATCTGTTCTTTGAATATCTGACAAAATGTGCATATTTCAGTATATAGGGGAATAAGGGTGGTGGTGGGGTCTGAAGACCCACTTCAATTATTTTTAAAGTGCATATAATTTTGTTCAAGTGAGGTCAAGTGGAACACCTTTTGGCCATGGCCGATTTGAAATAAAAACCTTCCCTATTTATGACCCGCCCTAATGTAATGTGTTGCGAGATGCACTTACTAAGCACGACAGCATGATAGGGAATGTTTAGTACCTGTGATTTTGTCAAAACTTTCATGCGGCGCGAATAATAATTGACAATTTCCAGGTCTTTTCTCCAGTTTAACCTCGAAACATCGTTTGACTATTGATAAGTCTTTGTTATTGTGGGTGTTACTGGAATAACCTAATATTAGTGTATGCCAAATTCACAGGATGAGTGCACTTGTATTGAACATGCCCATTCAAGTTAAATTGCCAACACAACCTAATGCCCAAATTCAAGGGCACCTGCACTCGTATTTAATATATAATTATACATCATATGAAATAAATAACAGAACAGAATGCAAATTTAGCATTTTAATGGTCTAACCGTAAAGAATAAATCGGGCAATGGTCTAAATGTAACTCGCCCATTGGTCTAACCGTAACCAAATGGTCTAAAAGTAACTTGCCCTTAAGGGTAGACGAGGTATTGTTGGTCGAAGCAACCTAAAATCGATTTTCATTATCTAGATCAATATATTATTGAAAATTAACACCTTGATGTTTTGCACAAGTTCATTCTGCAAATCGTAAACTTTGCAAACTTGCTTAATTTATTGTTGTTAATGAGTTATGTACGTTTTACAAAAGTGTTGTTGTTTCAGCCCTCTTTACAACGTAACTCAAGAACCGCAGCACCTATAAAAGTATATCTGTGATATTTTAATTCTTCTATATGCTCGCTATGAATTGAGCAATGCAGTTTTTGCCAAAGCTCACTACCATTTGTAAGATGCTGTGAACTACCAAATCACAACAGTTTAAAATAATTAATAACCTTAATTTACCAATGACAAAATGTATCAAAGCTCAGTATCTGAACTATGTACACCGAATTCTCTAGTAGAAGCACTCACAAAATAGTGTAGCTGCAAATCCAAAGTTAATTGTCAACACAACAACATTCCTTAACACTATACGTTAATTTTTATGTATACTTTTTAAACATTTGAGAATGTTCTTGCAATCTTATTGGTTCTTACCCGTATGATATGACACGATATCACACACTTTAGCGCGTATGTGTCGACGCGCTACCCGTACGCGCTATTTGAACCAATCTGAGGTGCATTATAGCAACAACGGGACTGATCGATTCTAAGCCTTAGGTAATTCCTTGTAAAATGTAGGATTTAATTTGATTAAAGTTTGGTATACGTATGATTAATATATTTATTTGAATTGAAGTGTTTAAGAATAAGAATAAAGGTATTGTTTTAGCCGCTGTCGTGCATCTATCGTCTTATATAACGCGCGACATCATTATTTTTGGCTTCGCCCCGTTGTTTATACTTAAAATAATGATGTCGCCCGTGTTATAAGTATGAGACGATAGATGCACTCCAGCGGCTAAAAACAATACCTTTAGCCCTGGTCGCCACAACCACAGATCCTGGAAAATAAACAACCCCTAGCTACGCCACTGTGTGTGCATGATTTTTCTCGGGAGGGGCAAAACATCTATTTTTTCCCGTTTGATATATAATTGGCCTTAAAGCAAGAACCACAAGACCTATGGAAATATAAATACGATTATTGGTCTCCTTAACTGATACCCTGTAAGATTATATAAATATTTAAAAAATACTGCAGTTTTTTATATTTATTTAAATGACTAACAGAATGAGAAAACCGAAAATCCCACTTGCCGTAAGAATCACAATTAACATGATTAATGCTTTAACACTTACCTGTGTTCACATAAGAGCCAAGCGTAGCCAGTAGAATTAAAACAAATACAAACTTCTCCATACTGGTATAATGGCCTCTTATGAAGCCTTTGAAAAACTTAACTAGAACTTCTCACTTCATATTGTATAATTTGTTACATTTAATGGAGAGCGTCTCTCGTTATCATGGTTATTCGCGTTATAGATAATCGCCCTATAATGACGCGGTACAAGTACAAAGCAATGTTATAGGCCTATATAGTTATCCGGGGGTCACACAATAATGTTGTCAGAATATTAGGGCACAAAGAAAAAGTAGACTCCCCCTCTCATTTTTTCTCCCTTCGCCCCCCCCCCTCTCTCTTTGTGTGCATGATTTCTTTCGCTGCTGTCCGTTGATGTAGTTGTCTCAATCGGGTGGGCTCTTGTGACCAGGTTCCCTACCTCTCTACCTTTGATTAAGTAGTTTAATGCACCTCATTCCCTGTATTTGTCCCGGTCTTTTTGTCTTGTCTGTTGGTGTATGGGGGGTGTGTGTGAGGGGGGATGTGAGAGTTTCCTTGTTGTTTAGTATTCAGTGGCCGGGTCAGTGGCGTAACTAGATATCATATGGAAAGGTTTCTATACAAACAAATTTTCTTATAAACCATCATGCGCACAGTTTCCACCTCGATACACCTGAGCACACATTTTCGTCCACAAGCTTCCAAGCAGAGAACAACAAGCAGTGAATGTCTCCAACACAGTCTATGATTACACTACACGGTTGAGTGCATAGCAATGTAAGACCTGTGGAGCTTCAAGCTGAAAAATGGGCCTCTTTGATTGGTTTTGTCAAAACCTCTAGTGTTCCCTTCATCCAATCAGTATTTTTGTTATATCAAACGAAAGCTAAGTAAACACTCCCCTTGAAAACACTTTCAGTCACTAGGTCAACAGATATTAACGATATTGACTGTTATGGCAAGGCGACTTTAGGCGAGTGTGGAAAATTGTTGAAAACTACCTATCCAAGCACATTTTTTGACCAAAATATAGGTTTTAAAAGTCAAAACCTCAAGTGTTCCTTTTTTGTTGTTGAAATTTTATCTCATTAAATGAAAAAGCACACTTAAATTGACCATATACTATACTAGCCTCACTAGAATGGACAATGGCAAATTCTCTTTAAAATTGCAAATCTTGTGCAAAAAGTTTGTACGGTTGTAAATTCAATGAACTATGACTGAACTTATGTCAAATGCTACCCCCGGATATGATTACGGTAACAAACGGGCAGCTAACCAGTTCATTGCGTTTTATAAATGAGACTTTCCAGTTTTGGGATTTTTCAATACAAACTTGAGATACTTATTTTTTATCACACGAATTGCTGCATGACTGGTGTGAAAACATTCCCAAAAAGTATGGGAACTAAAATATAGCCTATACCATGATACGGCATTAAAGACACTATCTCAAGTATCTGTGGTTCGCTATAATTCAGAAAAGCTAACAATCATCAAGTTCAGATTTTTTTTCTGTTAGCCCTAATTTGTGTGTTAACACATATACCCTGAACATGATAACACTAAACATGCTAAATATAATTTATAGTTTTTAGCACAGTACTTCAGCGGTCTGCCAATTTGGCGCAGTTTATGGCATATACGAAAGTGGGGTCCTGGTTGGCTAATTGAATCACGTCATCATCAAATCGGCACCTCATTCGCTGAACAAGCCGCGTAGCATCGCGTGGAGTCTTTTTACCCGATAATCAGAATGAGCAGACCAATGAGCTATGAGCAGACGGACAGATGGATGCAGAATATTCGATGTAATATGTCTTCGTTATTTATTCTATTCCCATTCTATTTCTGACGTAAATTCGATTCTACCTACATACGCATCACCTCCAAAATGGGATTGCCCTTCCCCCGTCATAGTATATATTGACTGCCGAGGGTCATAGCATGTTTTGAGATCACCGCTGGCCTATAATTTTAACCATGTCCCGAATTAAGCAGTCAATAATTCTTTCATATACCGAATGGACATGATGGATGTGCGTGAATGTTTCGACTGCGCAGTTTGATTGGGACGCACGTGACCGGTCCATAGTTCATTTCCATGACCGGTTCATAGTTCATTTTGAGGGCATAGCTAGTTCAATGACTGCACTTTCAACCAATTAGATGACAGGACTCTATATATGAGGTATATAATATTCAATATAGCATTGTACAAGCGATTTACCAATTGCCTGAGCAAATTAAGCTCTGCAAAAATATGCATGCTTTGCAAAGTTTTTGAATTCAATAATACTGGAAAGTACTTTATTGTATTGCAACTTTCAACGATAACTTTAATTCTTTACAGATTTCACGGGTCATTAAATCACTGCAAAATACAAAAGAAAATTATTCATATTCTTCTCATGAATCAAGTACCCATGGAAAGTTAAATACATTTTGAACTAGGACATGCGACGAGTTGCGTTGAGTTGCAGCAAAAAGTAGTCGATCGGCAACACACCGCACCGCAACGCAAGGTTGAAATATGTTAGGGCAAGGTTGAAAAAGTTGGAACAATAATTGAAAAAGAACCTTTTGTACTTTAATACTTTAATACAGTTTACGCATCCAATCGAATTCACACCAATGCGTACAGAGAGTTCATGGTATTGTGTATCGCAATTTCGAAAGCAATGTCTGCTTACGATAACTGGTGATCCGTGCAAAATAATTGTCAATAATGTCACAATATATAATAGGCCTATATAAATATATTTAAATACCACACATACATTGTATAACTCACAGGGATACAGATACCCATTACGCCACACATACCGCATCACATACACCCCACCACACCCCCACCACATGTACCCCAAACGCATATCGCGCAAAAGGAAATACCTTTCCTGATTTGTGCCAAAAATTATTAAATGCTCTGATGAGCATTTTCGAAAGATGTTAGACTGAGACAGTGCATAATTTTTATTTCAACAACTCTTCCTATACCGTTGTACAGGAGCCAACCGTTGTTAAACTGTGATGAACCCACACTTTTACTGTAGCGTATACGCGAACGCGAGCGAGACTACGCGTTACGCGAGCTCGCGTAAAATTCGTCATGCCTGGAACCTTTGTGCGTATGCACCAGCTTACAAGTTGAATTCAGTATTTTTCAGGTAGCGGCTAAACATTGCCGTTTTATTCTGTAGTTTTATTGCTGATATCAAAAGAGAAATCATCGAAGTTTTGTAAGGCTGAGTGGTAATGATTAACTGACATTCTTCGTTAAATAATCGTGAATCATACGATATTTAGCTTCTTTTTGTTGTTGAAAGGGATTCAATCATGTTTCACCGTTGTTCATCACCGTTTAACAACTCGCGTCCGGCGCGTCTGCGTGGTTTACTTCGCTCGGGCAGCTAAAGCTGCCCTCGCGAAGTAAACCACGCAGACGACGCGGCCGCATCGTTGTTAAACGGTGATGAACAACGGTGAAACATGATTGAATCCCTAAATCTCTGCGCATATATAGCGATGTATGAAATCCACACAGCCTGATGCACACATGTTGAATTCTTGCGCCCTCTATTTTCCATACCATAAATAAATATGTACATACAATTATTATGAGGGCAACGGCGACTTATCGTTACCGGAATTCCCGCGTATTACATACCTTTAATATATGACACGACAATAAGGCCATGTATATTTCCCATATTGATCAGGGTTTTGTGGTCTATTGTGTTCCGTGTATTTCGCCTTTGTAATTTGTATCAATAAACTGACCAATGTGGCAACAGTGGCGGCGGAATTGGTATCGAAAAAGGGTGGGGCTCCAATTTTAAACTCTAAAGATCACACATTCATATATTTATGCAAATTCAGATTTTTAATCTGTTCAGATCTGGTCCGCTATCTTACTATAAATAGGGGAATGTTGTATGTATGTGGTTTATGTAAAAGGCTCCGTCGGTTTCGATCCAAATGTCGCTAAATTCATACGGGAGATCGAGTAATATACGGGAAATTGCCTCGACTTTATTTGGTTGAAATCGGTCAAGAATTCGCTGCAAAAACAGTGAAAATATGGGTAAAAACGGGGTTTTTGTTATGAAAAACTGCAGCTGGCAGGCAGCGCGTCAGCGCCGCGTGCGTAATGCGCACTACGCCAATGCGCGCGTAAACGGCGCAGCGCCACGCGACTTGCGAGCCAGAGACCAGTGGACATGATAATATAGAACCATTCAGGAAATATAAGAAAAAAGAAGATAAAATAATGAGAGCAGAATTAAATAAAAAACATGGAAACGGGAAATCGCAAGCAGCAAATAAAAAATAAAAAAGAGAAGCTAAAAGGGAAATGTAAGAAATAACAGATTTAGAAAATAATGGGAATGGGGTTAAATAAATAACATGGAAAAAAAGAAAGGAAATGTAATTACAGATTTATAAAAACTAGCGGGACACCCGCGCTACGCGCGGCTCCCCGCTAGATGAGTAAATGGGAGCGTTCACTAAAACAGGAGGAATTACTGAACAGGTAGAATCATTGAAAAGGTAAATTTTATTTATCTGAACCTGACCCTCTTTAAGCCTACGTTTCCATTTTAACTTCTTTCTTTCTTTTTAGTTTTTTTTCTACATGGGCCAATTTTGTTCCATTAAAAAAAAATTCTGCTGCTAAGCTTCCGATTTTCCGTTACCATGTTGTTTTTTTTATTCAACCCCGTTCCCGTTATTTTCTAAATATGTCCTTTCTTACATTTCCATTTTAGCTTCTATTTTATTTGCTGCATAGCTTGTGATTTGCCGTTTTCATGTTATTTATTTAATTCTGTCCTCAGTTTAATAGCTTTTTTATTTAAACTTCCTGATTTTATTATAGCTTTTTTTTCCCTTACATTTCCTGAAGAGTTTCTTTCTTTCCTTCTTTAGCCTATTATTCCCGGTTTCATTTTGTGACTAAGTATAACCCACATACTCGTACAGCCTGTTTGTCCTCATTTTGTTTTCTTTTTTATTTATAGTAGGCCTACCTCTTCATGTTGTTTGTACTTTTTAACACACATCTGTTTCCCGTATTTATTACGCTACGGTCGTTCACCCGTAATATCATTCATTACGTGACTCTGCGTCGTTTACGCGTGCCATGGCGTAGTGCTGCGTTACCCGCTCGGTATCGCTGCGCTACGCGAGCGGCTTGGCATTAGATACGCCCGTGCGACGCGCAGGCCTAGCTTAGTAACTGACTCCTCTATTTGTTTACCTTGGATAGCAACGGACCACATTTTCACTGATTTTGAGGCCAATTCTTGACCGTTTTCAACCAAATAAAGTTTAAACACGTTCCCGTATATTCCTCGATCTCCCGTATGAATTTGGCGCCATTTGGATCGAAACTGACGGAGCCTTTATAGCGATACATACATAGATACATACATACATACAACATTCCCCTATTTATAGTAAGATAAAATGTACCTTTTCAATGATTCTACCTGTTCAGTGAATTCTTCCTGTTATAGCGAACGCTCCCATTTAGGCCTACTCACTAGCGGGGACCCGCGCGAAGCGCGGGTATCCCGCTAGTATATTTAAACCATATAAAACATGGCCGTCAAAACCCGTTCTTAACTAGAGTTCATCCCCATTTTACTATTAGATTTAGAATGATTTTGGTAACATATTTACACATTTAGAATTATTTGATATAATTTTGGCCGCCGTTGCTTAAAATTGACAATAGCCCATAGCCTACTCTATTTTCATTTGAAAACAAAACGGAAGTGAGCATAACGTTGACGGCAATTTTCGGAAAACATTGTAAATCCCAGAATGCTTTGTAATCGATGTACACAGTAATGCAAACAACTTCAAGTTTTCATTGATTTATAAGGATCATTTATAATTGAAGACCGAATTGCAAATACTATAATCAAAATAAATATTTTTTGGCCAAACTGGAACATGCGCGTTGCGTCCATGTAGTGTACTAAGCGTGTACGCAGTGTTAGGCGCGTGTATACTTTCTTCAGTACTGCGCTATTAATATTCGCGGGTGTTTATCGCGGAGTCACTAGCGTTCACAGTGTTCCAGTTTGGCCAAGAAATACTTAATTTGATTATAGTTTGCGACTGACATCGGGGAAAAGGCGCGGTGTGATTGGTTGCTGACCTGCGTCCCAGGACTTGCGTAGTATATGGCAATGTTCGTCTGGTTTACAGGACGTCATGCGCAATCTAGTCTTTTTAATTCGGTCTTCAATTATAGCACCCTCCATGACGAATCCAAAAAAGTCTATCTGCACGTAGAACAGGTGGCCTCACATTGAAAGAGTTCATATTTCGAACCTTTTGATTTTATTAATGGCAACAATAACCATAATCTATTTTTTTTTTTTTTTTATATCATCATAATATTCCTTAATCTATACTTGTCGCCCTTTTGTGTCTAGAGCTTACGTTTGATTCTGACATCAGGGCGGTAATGAGCAGAAATTTACACGTATACTCTCTAACAAAAAAAATCCTTTATTCTAGGGGAAAAAACCCCAACAAATTTGTTTCTTGTAACACAAGTTGTAATACAAGTTGTAATACAAGTTGTATAGTATAGATGGCCTAAAAACCAGTCGGATGGACAGTAACATATGCTTAATATTTATTGTCAAATCATTGAAAAGTACGTTAAAAATTGAAATTTTTGAAGAAAATTGTACTTGATTTTCATTGGTTATTTTCATAATGCTTGTAAATAAAATTTATGAGAAATATAAATATTTTGTCATCATTTTTAATTGAATATGTCATTTTTTTCTGGAATTCTTGTAAAAAATACAAATTAAAAAGCGGTCAAGTTTCTCCAAAAATGAAGTGCTCGCAGTTTATAAAAAAACAAACAAACAAACATGTTTTTAGTCTTATCACAATGTTTATTATATTTTTTACATCGGGGCAAAAAAGCAACCAAATTACTAAATTTAAGTCAAAAAGGGATCGGTGTAAATTTGAGTCAAAAAGGGATCGGTGGTAATATTTTTCTGTTAGTAGCTAAGCAATGATTATGTACCCCGAAGAATTAATATTATTATTATTTTTTTTTTGTGGGGCGAGCAAGAATTGTTGGCAGACCAAAAGCGGCCTAATCCCAGCAGACACAAAACGTTTTCGGCATCATTCGCAAATGGTCATAAAAAGTTGTCAGAAAACGTTTAAATGTCGGGTTATATAAAGGGTATAAAACGGTTTCATAGCATTCAAAAATATTTTTTGATAACCTACTGCAAATATTTTAACATAATATTATTTTAGTGTTGACAAAATATTTGGCAAAAAATGTTTGCAAAATATAGTTTACAATAACATTTTGAAACCATTTAAAAAATATTGTTGTAGTGTGTTTTCATGCATTTATATAACCCGATATTAAAACGTTTTTACCTAAATCAAACCCAACATATAACTTGTTTAAAACGAGGGATGGGATCAAATTTGACACGTTAAGGTGATGGTGGATGGGGCAATCAATTTTGCTAACTATTCCCAAATTTTACTCACCACCAGACACAATTCCTTTTTAGTTAATCCATTTTAAGAAATTTTAATTAAAAAAAATCAAAACGCGTTTGATAGCCTAATCCAAAATGGGCCTTTCCAGTTGAAATCCGGGGGAGGGGGTCTTCGAAAAAAGTGCCACGCAGACTTTCGGATGCTGATACCTACTTTTTGCTGTTTTTGCCCCCCATCAGTATACCAATGTTTCACAAAAAACACCCAAAAGCACCCAACTTTGCCCTAATTGGGCACTTTTGCCCAAATGTTACCAATTGGGCGCATTGATCTCCACTGAAATCCCATCCATAGATATACCAAAATTGCTGATAAGGTACCCCAAAACCGTGGCACATCCCCGTGTACCTTCAACCAGGAGAACCCCCTCCAGGGTTGAAATCCATACACCCCCTATGGAAAACATGTCCTTAATCTTCCACACAGTAGTGTGAATTTCAGAAGGGGTTACCTGAGGGGTTGTGCAATAATTATGAGCCCCCGGGGGTAAAATTTCCGAACGACCCGCCCAAAATCGCTTACCCCCCTCTAGTCTCGGCCCGCCCAAAATCGCTTGCCCCCCCCCCCTCTCTTTGCCCCCTCTGTACACATGCCAAATTTTTTGGGATCCCAATTTGCAAACCTTAAATGGTTGTTAGCGTAGCGAGCAGGAAAATTTGCATATTAAAGCGTTTCCGTACTGTTTTCCTAAGCCTTTTTAGAGCGTTTTATTTAAAAGGCGCCACATAATGTGTGCCAAAATCGCTTGCCCCTCTTGGCTGGCCAAAAATTGCTTCCTCCCCCCCTTTTCGGCTCACCAAAAGTTTCTTGTCTCCCCCCAATTTTACCCTCCCCCAGGGCTCATAATTATTGCATGGATGGTTGATTCCATTTGAAATCTACACCCCTGTGTGGGAGATTTCATAAGGTCATCTTCCATCGGGGGTATATGGATTTCAACTTGAATACCCCAATGATTGTCTTGACTGCAAAAAAAATGGATGCAGTGTTGCATAAATAAACCAAATTATCATACCACTAAGGGAAACATCAAAGAACACCGCTAACTTGATATATTTTCGTATCTAGTCAGTGGGTGCGTATTTTACGCTTTATATCTAGTCAGTGAGAGCGTATTTCGCAAGGCCGATACGCGTGTACGGCGAGGTACGCGTATAAAGGCGATTCGCGTAAACCGGGCGCGTAAAATGCACACAATCTGTAATACGCGGAACAGTCATCTATTTTTTGTAATGTTTTTCCTATTTAGCAGCAATTAAAATGTTTAAAAACGTAATTATTTCAATATTTAGAATGACTTAGTGGTATGATAAATTCGTTATTAGGTTCAACGTCGGTATGGTACGGGAAATTATCGTGCGCTCAGTGTCATACTGGGTTCAGCCTTTGGCTTCACCCAGTATGACACTTCGCGCACGATAATTTCCCGTACCATACCTCCGCTTCACCTAATAACTAATAATACTCTCATTACATGATTTGTTGCACACGTCAATTATCTATTGACGTACTTTTTATATTAGATCAGATTTCATCAGCTATGATTTATTTCCCAATACGTTTATTTTGTAACCATTAACTGATTAATGGTCTGGGTAGGTAGCTCATATTCCTTGCATCACGCGTATCCAATGAATTTTGTGAGTTCGCGGGTAAATTTAGACCGTGCGTTTTCAACACGCAGTTTGATACAGACGGTAAAGGACACGCGACAAGTGACGTACGAGGTTGACGAAACTGGAAGACTGACAGCCTGTTCAAAATAGACAGCAGTTACAAATTGAAACCAACATATATATACTTACAGTTGGGAGCTTTGTCACAACCAACGGTTTTAGAATAACATAATTTTGCTTTGACATCACACAACACATTTAGATTTGTTTGTGAAAAGTTCATGATTTAATATATTATAACATTATCATACAAAATAGATTAGCATTTCTTTGACATAAAATGTTAGTTTTTACTGTCAGATATATCCCCTTTTATTTTTGAGCCGAACAACTACGTAAAAGCAAAGAAAATTGGAATTTACTACCAGCGCGTATGTCGCCAATACGTACCACTCCTTCGGTCATGTTATGGTACGACCCTTTGTTGTGTAGATCACCGTCCCGCACTGTGTGTTATGAACATCGTGTATGCGTTCGACTAATAATTCCATCGTAATAATAAGACGCCGGTTCCGGCGCTTTATTCAAAATATCGGATTTTGACAAAACTACAGCACCTAGAGTCTTGATTTTTGCAGGGTATATTGGTTTAATAAAGTACAATATAATTGTGTAAAAAAATGAATTTTAAAAAATCAATGAGGGCGTCCTCAACAGCAAATGTTATAATATGGCTTTAATCCAATGGCGACGTCAAAATGGCGATATCGCATCCGACTCCTCCAGCCGACCCTTGGTTTGATACGTAGCACTTTCAAGCGTCCAAGTCATCACTCGTTGTAATTCGAATCTTCCTTTGACCCG
The DNA here is from genome assembly GCF_039555335.1 of Amphiura filiformis. NCBI lineage: Eukaryota > Metazoa > Echinodermata > Ophiuroidea > Amphilepidida > Amphiuridae > Amphiura > Amphiura filiformis. The sequence goes on from NC_092641.1 coordinate 45,053,708, forward strand.
GTTTTAAGGTCACAGTATTGTCCACGTTTTCACCCATTTTAGCATTAAAATTGCAAAGTGCAAATTTCGGTGTTTCGCGCGGATTTGTCCCGTTAATGTCATTTCATAAATTCAGCAGCGGGCAGCGGGACGATTTGGAAATTTTGTCCCCTTGGCTCGGTTGCCGCGGTACGATTTTTAGGCTGTTCTGGTTCCGGTTTGACATATATCACCGATGGGCAATGTGGCGCAGCGGTGCGGGCTCTGCCTTGCAATCGGTGTATTGCGAGTTCGAGCCCCGGTGGTGCCATCGTGTTGTGCTCGTGGGCCAGGCGCTTTATCTTACTTGCCTCTCTCTACCCAGGGGTGAAATGGGGAGCTGTTTGGAATATTGTCCATTGAACGCCGCCCAAAGGTATGAGCATGCATTGGGCATTGTATGGAAGCTGATATATTCTTACGACAGCGGAATAAATGTAAAGCGAAGCGCTTTGATACATGTGCACATGTGAACGTCGTTGTATAAATCTCAACATTTTTTTTTTTTTTTTTTATTTTAATCCCTTTAAAAGCAATTTCGTATCTTCCTGGAAAAGTTCATATTAAAGGAGTATTTCGTGATCCTAGCATCCTCTTTTTATGACATTTTTCAGTACATATCCACGAAAAAAGCATATTCCCAAAATTTCAGTTGATTCCGATATTGCGTTTGCGAGTTATGCATGATTATGTGTATTACACTGCTCCATAGACAATACGTTGTAATTTCGTTCTGGTGCACCAGAACGAAATTCAAATTTCACGATATCTTTGCTAAACGAATTAATCTGCAAGAAATGTCTTGTACATAAACATTATGTAGCCAGAGGTGATATAAAAATCTCAATTTTTTTGAGAAAAGTGGGGGGGATGAGGCTGTGGATCACGAAATGCCCCTTTAATAATAAATATTTTGTTTAAAAAATTGTGATTTTCAAGAAAATTGCACAGCTTATTTTTCCTCGTTCAATTTAATATAATGGGTCTAAAATGACGTCAAACTGTAACACAACCTGCCTAGTTCAAATCAAACCATTCAAGCGTGGCTCTTTTAAACAATAGACAATTTTATTTATTTTAAGATATGCCTCAAAATTACAATGAGCATGTCCGGGTGATCATGCTTAAGGCACTTGTCTGATGTATTATATATATAATTCAGTGGTGTAAATTTAAATACGGTTGAGTATTTTCTTTCTTTCAAATCTGAAAGGAATAACATATTTCATAATCACTCTCATTATGCGATGTGCGTTTGATCTTGTGACTTGGTAATTTTGAATTTTGACTTAGTGCAAGTGAGCACTGGAAGTGGAAAGCTGATTATATCCGGAGAAAAAAGGAATTCTATACGACGATTTGGACGAGGTAAGTACTCCAAACAAGTAGAACAGAAAAAATATGTCTGTATATTACGGATTTCATTTTGAAAGTTTAGAGATTTTATAGGACTGTTGATTGTTTTATAGAATGAAATAATTTAACTGTTTTCCAAAATACCAGAGTCTGCCTTTTAAGGACCGTTCATACTAACACCGCATTTGCGATGCGTTGCTTTGCGATGCGGTGCGTTGTCGCACCGCATCTGCTGCATTGCGATATCGCAATAAAGTTAAATACATTTTAACCTGGAAATGCGACTAGTTGCGTTGAGTTGCGGCAAAAGTAATCGATATATCGGCATCGCAAAGCAACGCATCGCAAATGCGGTGGTAGTATGAACGAACCTTATAGAATGACTGTTTGCACGTTTTTTACCACTTCAAACAAGCAAAGCAACCGATCACCTGGTGCTTTTATGAAAATTTATTATTGATTAGAAAATTTGACCACTGGAAAGAATATTGTTTTTATCCCGCCGCCGCCTCAAATTCCCATGTATGAAGGGGAGCTGGCCCTTAACTGTTGTGGTAAGACGACTCCCCAGTACAAGGATTTCAATGTTTGTGTATATAACATGTGGCCCAAGCGCGTTAGAAAATGTTTTATTCGCGTGTAAGCAGCGCGTATTTAGCGAATAAGTGAACTCACTCTCCAAAAGAGCGCGATGAGTGAAAATCACTCCAAAGGGAGTAAAAATCACTACAAAAAGATTAAAACCACTCCAAAAAGGAGCCATGATTATATTATATTATAAATGTGTGTCTACTTTTGCATTTTTCTCAAAAAGTTATGTATATTATAGGGGCAAGGAATCCAATTACTACACTGGAATTTCAGTGACCCAAGACAAGCGGTTCGTTATTTATGATAAGAAATGAGGTACAGCTAGGATGTACCTCATTTCCTATCATATTATACTGAACCGTTTGTCTTGAGTCACTGAAATTTCAGTGTAGTTATTGGATTCTACAGGGTGTAACAATAAAATTGATACAATTGAATTTTGACTTCTCAGTAAAAACCTAAAAGAGTTATGGCACAAATATTATATGTAATACAATCAGTAATATCTGGGCTAAAAGAAGACGTTTAGTTGGTTTCTTTACTAGCTTGGGTTCAAAAGTTATGTCCGATTAATTAAAACGTCCAGAAAACGTGTTGGGCCACTTTTGCCATGTTTGCGCATATCAAGTTTGAACCGCGTAGATATGCTGATCGTGCATTAAACATCAAAGAACTGACACAAAAGAATTATAAGTGGTGTTTCTTCATATAATTAAAATGAACTTAATTATAATATGATATTTCTTTAAAATCTATGAAAGTCATGAAATTTCTTTCAAATTATCTTATAAATAAAGTAATTTCTCATATCCCTGAGATATCATTGGTAAAACTGAGAACACTTTTTGGATCCATAAGTTCAAAACAATAAGATTTTGTTCAGCTGGGCTTCTAGCTGTTCTGGGGCGACCACTATTGCCAGCATTTCTGTTAACAAATTCTACATACTTCTCATAGTTATGTAATTGTATGCCTTGTCACGATGGAAGATGTGAGTTTGGAAAATGAGCTATGAACAATCTTATGGTTTCTGCTTGACTCCATGTGCTACCGAATGTCACAACCATAAAAATACGCTCTTCCAACGTGAATTGGGGTTGAAGTTGTTGAGCTGCAGCCATGATTTCTAGTAAATGAGGTTGTTATGTCAGTACTTAGTTGTGACTTTCAAAAACTCAAGGAGATATTCTATTATGTAATCATTTCTACCACTTCGAATACCCCATTGTTTAAAACTACCTATCATAAGATCATCGTCCATGGGTCAACTCTATTCAGTCACTTTTGTGTACACTTTAGACAAAAGTGGCCCAAGCAGTTTTAAGACTAGGTTACATAATTGGTCATATCTTCACTTTTATACCGTCGATTTTATTGGAACAAAGCTTAGCTGGTGGCTAAAGAAATTATCTTGATAGACATATAAATATCAAACCACAAAATAAGCGGCATACTTGTGTCATTCTATTTTCAAAATGGTACAAATTTTATTGTTACACCCTGTATGCCCCAGTATTTTTCCCGGTATCTGATCACAGTATATTTTTACTTGGGGTTGAAGGGTATTCGCGATCCTCCCCACTCAAATTAATTTTTTTTGGGGGGGGGGCTGTACCCCGGGGCTGTACCCCAGCTAGCACACCCAGTTCCGGAGCTTATGGTCTATTGCATTTTAGATTTGTTATCAGCAAAACCACAAATACTATATGTATCGAAATTTAAAGAAATTTGATGTACAAATTCTAGCACATTGCATTACTCTGCAATTCTACGCGGGCTTATAATAAATCCAAACGAATATGAAATAACCCTGTAAATTTTGCCTTAGGATATTTCTATTTCCATCCATTAATCTTACGCTGTTTTTTGCATCAAAGGACTCATCAAACGTGTGCAAAGTTTAAGAAGCAGTTACAATTGTACTTTGCATGAATGGATTCACGCTGTTTTTTGCATCAAAGGACTCATCAAACGTGTGCAAAGTTTAAGAAGCAGTTACAATTGTACTTTGCATGAATGGATTAAGAAATATACATTGCAGTACAAACTAAATAACGAACTGACTGACTATAGCAGTACAAGTAACGAACTAAATAATAGAACTATACTAAGTATCTACGCCGTAAATAACTAATAAATTCCCATTCACTGTAAAAAATGTTTATAAATTACTTAAAAGTGAAGGTTATAAGTCATCCAATTTGTCATTTGGTATTTTAGAAATAAAAAAATTGGCAAAAAAACGAATAAGAAAACAGCAGTATTGATGAAATTGAAGCCCCATTCAAATACAGCCTGTCTAAAAAAAATTGTGCAAGTGAAAAGCGCCCTCTCTGGCAATTAGAAAATACCGTTGTGACATAATGCTTACATCAACGTCAAGGGCGTAGTTTTAGCTCTCAAATGCCGTTTGTTCTGTTCAATTTGCTTGTTTTAGTTAAATCACAATTGTGCCACTTTTACTAGGGAAGAGGGCTTTACATGTAACAGTGATAGCATCAAGTTATCAAGAGTTCCTTCGTGAAATCAAAAGAATGCATCAATTACACAATACAAACTTTTTGACTGTTTTTACTGTTTTATCATGATGCAGGAATGATGACTCCCCTTTTCCACTTAAAAGAGATTAAAAGATAAATAAATATTTCACATTCTGCTGTAAAAATTAAATACATGTGTATGTCAATGATTTTATTATGGTAAATGTTGTTCTCTTAGTCACTTAAGACATGTTAAAAGACAAACAAATATTGTGCACTTCATGTTATAGGTTAATGAACGCGTATTACTTGTTGGGAGAGATATTAGACAAAATAATGCACGCGTGCTGATGTTGATGCGTTTAATGCATGTGCCCCGAAAGGAGGAGTGCATTAGACGCATCAACATCAGCAATCATTGATTTACATGTACAGCTCTCTTCCCTAGTAAAAGTGGCACAATTGTGATTTTACCCTTTCGTTGTTAAATAAACATATCTCAAAATTGGAACAAGCAAATTGAACAGAACAAACGGCATTTGAGAGCTAAGACTGCGCCCGTGACGTTGATGTAAGCATTATGTCACAACGGTATTCTCTAATTGCCATAGAGGGCGCTTTTCACTTGCACAATTTTTTTTGAGACAGGCTGTATAGGTTATCCACGTTACTCGTAGTATTCCTCATTTAAACCAATTTAATGCACGACCTCGGAGTTACCTGCATGACTTTGGCGGGCTATTTTGAAACAGACATGGTTGCAAATGCATGCAGGTACTTCTTTTGAAAGTCCTAAATAAGGTATAGCAGTCGCTGATAGGATATGCAGCTTATAGAACATGGATAACCTCTATTTAGAGAATACGTCGGTATCCACTACGATAAAAATATTGGCCAGCCCATCCATTATGACACGATATTGGATAGGCAAAAGACAAAATCCTATCTTTTATTCTCATTCTTATTCAGTTTTAATGTAATTTTTGCGAGAAAAACTGCCTTTTTTAGAAAAAAAAAAGTTACTTTTGTGAGGACATCCCCGTTGTTTTAAATGAACGAAACCATCACGAACATCTAAGCCGCCGAATCGCGTTCTTAGTTCTCGCACGTGTATTACGCGAACGCATTATCGCGCGATCATTGAGGAGCAATAAGCGTGCCGCCGTTGCGTGGCGGCGCGTGCCCTGACTAATATCACTACCAACTATTGTGAGATATTATACACCAGAAAACCAATCAAATTACGTGAATTCTTTACAAGACGCATCCATTGAATAAGAATGCTTAAAAGTGAAGGATAAGTCTTCCAAATTGTCATTTGGTATTTTTGAAATGAAAAAAAAAAATGGCAAAAAACGAATAAGAAAACAGCAGTATTGATGACGTTGAAGCCCCATTCAAATAGAGGTTATCCACGTTACTCGTGTGTGACTTCTAATAAAGGGCGACAATATAATGCACGTCCTCGGAGTTACTTGCATGACTTTGGCGAGCTATTTTAAAACAGTCATGGTTGCACATGCAGGTACTTCTTTTAAAAATCCTAAACTAATCTATAATATTTTCCTAAAACTTAAAATTTACAATCTAACATTATCAGCATGATTTTTACGATACACATTTGTGATTTGACTCTAAACATGAACAATAAAGGATAAGTCTTCCAAATTGTCATTTGGTATTTTTGAAATGAAAAAAAAAAATGGCAAAAAACGAATAAGAAAACAGCAGTATTGATGACGTTGAAGCCCCATTCAAATAGAGGTTATCCACGTTACTCGTGTGTGACTTCTAATAAAGGGCGACAATATAATGCACGTCCTCGGAGTTACTTGCATGACTTTGGCGAGCTATTTTAAAACAGTCATGGTTGCACATGCAGGTACTTCTTTTAAAAATCCTAAACTAATCTATAATATTTTCCTAAAACTTAAAATTTACAATCTAACATTATCAGCATGATTTTTACGATACACATTTGTGATTTGACTCTAAACATGAACAATAAAAAAAATTAATAAAAATACCAACATTTCGCATATTGGTTTTCAGATAAAATGCATTGTAAAGATAACATAATTAACTTAAAACTATACTGACATTTACGGACATTAAATTCTGCTCTATCCGACTATCCGAGACAGTGTGACAAATTTTAATTGGAACAGTCATGTACAAGATAGAATTACAATCAATTTGTGGATTAGGGGTTGACTAAATGAAATTGCCAGAAAATGCAATTTTGTTCTGCGTAAAAGCTTAATATGTTGTTAATATCAAATGTTAAATGATCTGTTTTGGTACAATATGAAGGCGATGATACGTGTGAGATGCGGGGATAGTGTTTAGAGGTGTAATAAGATACGTCTGTTGTTTTGTTGCAACGCATTGGGGAATAGCACGTTATTGCAACTGTAAACTGCAGGATTATGCCTATATTTTGTTGACTAAATTTATTCTCATATAAAAATATCTCGCAACATCACTAATTGGTGCATGCATGCATCCATCCATCCATCCATTCATCCATCCATCCATCCATCCATCCATCCATCCATCCATCCCTCCATCCCTCCATCCATCCATCCATCCATCCATCCATCCATCCATCCATCCATCCATCCATCCATCCATCCATCCATCCCAAGCACCCACCCATCCATCCACCCACCCACCCACCCACCCATCCATCCATCCATCCATCCATCCATCCATCCATCCATCCATCCATCCATCCATCCATCCATCCACCCCATCCACCCACCCATCCACCCACCCACCCACCCATCCATCCATCCATCCATCCATCCATCCATCCATCCATCCATCCATCCATCCACCCAAGCACCCACCCACCCATGCACCCACCCACCCACCCATCCATCCATCCATCCATCCATCCATCCATCCATCCATCCATCCATCCATCCATCCATCCATCCACCCAAGCACCCACCCACCCATGCACCCACCCACCCACCCATCCATCCATCCATCCACCCAAGCACCCACCCACCCATGCACCCACCCACCCACCCACCCAGCCATCCATCCATCCATCCATCCATCCATCCATCCATCCATCCATCCATCCATCCATCCATCCACCCAAGCACCCACCCACCCATCCCCACCCAACCCACCCAGCCATCCATCCATCCATCCATCCATCCATCCATCCATCCATCCATCCATCCACCCAAGCATGGCCAGGCGGCATAGGACACGCAACACGTGACGTACGAGGCTGGCGAAGATACAGGGCTGACAACCCCATTCAAAATACACGGTTAGCAATTACAAATGGAAAATTAACATACTTGCAGTGGGGTACTTTGTCGTACCCCGACGGTTTTAGAGTAAGATAATTTTGCTTTGACACCACATAACAAATTAAGAATTGTTTGTGAAGATTTCATGATTATGTGTTAATCCAATGGCGACGTCAAAAATGGCGATATTGCCTCCACCACCGCCTGAACATGGTCATTGGCCAGTACACTGCCAACACTGTCAATGCACATTACGTATACTGGTGTTTCTATCAGCGAAAAAACCCTCTGAATCAGGTATTACAAATGTTAATGTTTTTCCCCTAAAATCAGGCCGCTTCTTTTTTTTTTAATATAAAATGTGATAATAAAATTCATATGTATATTAATGTCGGGAATTTCATAACAAAAACTAGAAGTACCGCGAAAAAAGGCCTTAAACACAAACAAAAATGGTATAAAAACATGAGTAGAAACAAGAATAAATAATAATGATTGGTATGGTATGCGAGATCATAGTCAGTACAATAGAAATTGCTGCAATAAAAATAGATATCTGTGCATGCATTGATTTTATATGCATGATTCAAAGTACAAAAATATATGAAAAAGATTTTTTTTCCCAAAACGGCGATAAAATGACTAAATACAATGTTTGAGGAACAGTAACAGTGTGAGTGATTTGCTGCTATTAAATCTCATACTAAGAGTATACGAACCTTATTTTGAAATTCAAATACCTTATTCAGTTTAGAGCCTGGGTGCTATTCTGATTACATAAACGTGACCTTCTGAAAACAAAGGGTTTGATAAGAAAGAGACGAGTATGTTTGTGATTTCATCAGTGGAACCTCCGTTTTTAATGATCAGTAGTTACCGAATCGAACCAAGTAGCATTTAGAATTTCTTCAAGTTGAGCAAAACGTTCAAAACGTTTCCATTGCGGCTGCGCGTGAATAATCAATAGTAACTGACCAATCAAATGACAAGAATCATTGGGAATGATGGAACCAGACTGGTTCAAAAATATAATGTCTGCCAAATATAAACACAGCATCTGCTCTCTATAGACGAATCTAATTTCACGCATTCCTACACCTCAATGGCAGCCATAGCCGCGACGGGAACCTAGCTGTCTCACCTAAAATGTGAAATGATGGGGCCTTGAAGGGTATTTTAAACTGCATTCTATCACCCGTGTTACACGTAGACAAAAGAATGATGACAGTTTACAACACAAAATAATCTAACATCGAATTTTAAGTATAAATCATCAGATTTATAAAATTTACTTCGAGTACTGTTAAATATCAAAAAATATCAATTTTAATGATTTGACATAAAATGTGTATTACATTGCGAATTTCAAAAAATCAAAATTATTTGATATCGGAAGGAAATTCTTCGTATTCTGAATACAATTCGATATGTCTGATGTGCTCTAATGTCCCACAATAAATACTGTCCAAACGTTCATACCCCATCCCTTAATAAATGATGAAATATTATAAATTTGTGTCCATGACTGTTACACCCCAGCAAATACAAAAACGTTTAAACAAGTTATATTTTGGGTTTTGGTTGGGTTTTGGTTGGGGTAAAAACGTTTTTAAAACGTTTTTAACTCAACAACAAAACGTTTTAAAACATTTGTATGAAAACACACTGCAACAATATTTTTAAGATGTTTTCAAAATGTTCAATTGTAAACTATTTTTTGCAAATATCTTATGCCAAATGATTTCTCGATACTTAAATAACTTTATGTTTAAATATTTGCGGTAGATCAAAAATATTTTTAATGTGATGAAAAAGTGTTTTGTCCTTTACATACCCTTTATATAACCCAACATTTAAACGTTTTCTGATAACCTTTTATAACCTTTTGCGAATGGTGTATAAAACGTTCTATGTGTGCTGGGACTATATACAGTTTTATACAGGATGACATCGAGTAGTTCTCAAATTATTCTCAAATGTAATTTATTTTTTAAAAGCCATTACTTAAATATCAAACCATTGCTTCATTGTAAGAGATTGTACTTCACGCTTTGTGTTATTCAGAAGAGTTATATTTTGGGTTTGGTTTGGGTAAAAACGTTTTTAAAACGTTTTTAACTCAACAACAAAACGTGTTAAAACATTTGTATGAAAACACACTGCAACAATATTTTTAAGATGTTTTCAAAATGTTCAATTGTAAACTATTTTTTGCAAATATCTTATGCCAAATGATTTCTCGATACTTAAATAACTTTATGTTTAAATATTTGCGGTAGATCAAAAATATTTTAATGTGATGAAAAAGTGTTTTGTCCTTTACATACCCTTTATATAACCCAACATTTAAACGTTTTCTGATAACCTTTTATAACCTTTTTTGCGAATGGTGTATAAAACGTTCTATGTGTGCTGGGACTATATACAGTTTTATACAGGATGACATCGAGTAGTTCTTCTCAAATTATTCTCAAATGTAATTTATTTTTTAAAAGCCATTACTTAAATATCAAACCATTGCTTCATTGTAAGAGATTGTACTTCACGCTTTGTGTTATTCAGAAGAGTTATATTTTGGGTTTGGTTTGGGTAAAAACGTTTTTAAAACGTTTTTAACTCAACAACAAAACGTTTTAAAACATTTGTATGAAAACACACTGCAACAATATTTTTAAGATGTTTTCAAAATGTTCAATTGTAAACTATTTTTTGCAAATATCTTATGCCAAATGATTTCTCGATACTTAAATAACCTTATGTTTAAATATTTGCGGTAGATCAAAAATATTTTTAATGTGATGAAAAAGTGTTTTGTCCTTTACATACCCTTTATATAACCCAACATTTAAACGTTTTCTGATAACCTTTTATAACCTTTTGCGAATGGTGTATAAAACGTTCTATGTGTGCTGGGACTATATACAGTTTTATACAGGATGACATCGAGTAGTTCTTCTCAAATTATTCTCAAATGTAATTTATTTTTTAAAAGCCATTACTTAAATATCAAACCATTGCTTCATTGTAAGAGATTGTACTTGACGTATTGTGTTATTCAGAAGAGGTGAACTATGCGGTATTAATAGCTACATATTTCTTTATGTAACCTCGTGGCTGTTCAAATCATCATCTGCTTAAATCTATTTTTGATTTTTGGTCGATTGCTGTCAATCTCCTCTCCCCAGTGGCGTACCGTGGCCGCCCAACCCCGGCCGCCCCTTCCTCAACAGCCCGAGAATGTTGACCCAATTTTTTTCTCGGTCGTTTGAAAAAGTGAAGAGCAAAAAAAAAAAAGGGGTTTCAGGGGCTAGCGCCCTAAAAGCGGCACATTTTGATGTATAGTACAATTTTTTCAAAATTTGTTATGCTTTATCAAAATTTTTTCGCCCTTTTTTATTTACTAATTCTTTATGCCGCCTCTTCGTTTTTGCCGCCCCTGTTTTTGCCGCCCTTCTTCTTCCGTCGCCCTTCATTTTGGCCGCCCCAGTGCTTTTACCCAGGGCTGGCGCCCCAAAGCCCCCCCCCCCCCAAAAAAAAAAAACGCGCATGCTCCCGGTCTCCTCTCTCCGTCTCACCTCCCTCTCCCTCTCTCTCACTGACTCGCTCTCTGTCGGTGGCTCCATTTGAAATCTACAACCCGGTGTTAGAAATTAACATGATTAAGGACATTATTATTTAGAGAATAAAGGTATTGTTTTTTGCCGCTTTTTTGCATCTATCGTCTCATATAACACTGGCGACATCATTAGGCCAAACAAAATTATGTTTGGTTGCCATCAGAGATCGACCCAAAAAAATTTGAAATCTTGGGTCGGGTTTTATTTCTTTTTTTCTTCAATAACTTTTTTAGAAGAAACCTTAAATTTGGACAGTATCAAGGACATTTGATAATTGTTATTCACTTATTTTATTTATTAAATGCATATTTGATTAAAAACAAGATGTATTTCCATTTAAATTTAGTCCAAAAACGCACAATTTTTTACCCTAAAATGATCAAGCATTTGTCAATACTAACATATCCAAAATGGAGGAAAATGGAGGAAGAGCCCATAAAAAACCGACCCTCTAAAATTTTGTCTTGGAAGGACAACCAAACAACTTATTTTTTGGCCTTATTTTAAGTAAAACATAGTTCCATAGTAAAGAATAGAAAGTTCCTAGTCTCATGCATTTAGTTGTCCAATATTGACACTAAATATTTTTTAAAGTGGTGCTACACCACCTGATAAATTTTGTGACTAATTTTGCATTTTTCTCAAAAAATAACTACAGATTGGTAACAAAGGTTGCGTATATTATAGGGGCAAGGAATCCAATTACTTCACTGAAATTTCAGTGATTCAAGACAAGTGGTTCATGTCAGAAATAAGGTGCATTCTAGCGGTACCTCTTCTTATCATTAACGAACCGCATGTCTCAGGTCACTGAGATTCCAGCGTAGGAACTGGATTCCTCGCCCCTTATAATATACATAACGTTTGTTACCAGTGTGTTATTATTTTTTGAAAAAATGTTATCTTGTTTTGCCAAATGAAACATAGCTAAATCATTATCCTTTAGTTAGTTTCAAATAGCAATGAAAGTCACATTTTAATACTTTTGCAATTTGACGGAAAATAAGCCAAAAACAAGTCTAAGCATTCAAAAGTTTGAGTATAGGCAAAGTGTTTGCTAAATTTTGTATTTTATGTTAATGTTCATAGTTGGTTATAAAAGATACCAGAAAATGTCATATACCGTTATATTTGGTAATAATGTATAGCTATGGGTCTCTTCTATTATTGATGCCAAAATAAGTACAAACATTCCCCACATAATATTGCAATGACGTCATAATGTGAGGGCACTCATGCAAATTTGGGAAATTCTGGCTATGTGCAAAAAGTAAAATTGATTTGCGGCTAAAAAAATACTTGCGATTTTCACCGAATTTTCTCCTAAATGTAAAAAGAAATGACTATTTCAACCTATCTAGCAAATATAACTTCAATAGCTCATGGAATAATTTTACAAGAGCGAAATTAAAATAATTAATTTTACTGTAGAAGCTAAGCCAATAGTGGGCCTCACCACCACCCCACACTTTTAATGGCCGGTCCTACCCCGGGGCAAGGCGCTGGGGTAAAAATTGTATCACTAAAATGAGCGCAAAGGATAGATCTACGATTAACTTAGGTCGTTTGGACGTAAACATGCGCGGTTTTTTATGACGGATGAAAAAAATTGGGGGGGGGGGAGGTTGGTACAACGCGTCTTCGTAGCTCTAAGGTTAAATTGCCTTATGATTTAGCTATGTTTTATAGTTGTCTTGCTTAATTTATTGCAACCCTTTATTTTGGCAAACTTTCTTTTCTTTTTTATGTTCTTCCTTTTTTATTTTATTTGGCAAAGCAGGATAATATGTTTTTAATTCCAAAAATGCAGAGTGCTGTATTTTCTCGGGAATCGGGAGTGTTTGCCGCCGACAGATAACGATGAAAGTCTATTAAACCCTATTAAGGCTGATCAGAGGCTTAGCATGATCTATTGGTGTTTGCATTCACATATTGACACAAATAAAGCTGATGCACAAGAGGGATAGTAGGTATAAATAAGATCGCAACGTATGCTCATATATATAATAAATAAATAAATTTCGGATTTATATAGCGCCTTTTTCCAGCTAGATGTTGAAGGATTCAAAGCGCTGTAATTTTGCTACCATGGTGAATCATCAGATCGCATCAGCTAGGCCAGTTGCAGCCGAACCTCAGGCGCAGACCTATCCGCACTTAGATTGTAATATCCACCAATGCAGCTCCCCAAATTCCATTGGGTGAAGGAAGTTTTTGATAACCAAACAACTAATCACCGATTTTTTGAAAGTAGGAGGAAACCGGAGATCCCGGAGGAAACCTGCGAGAGCGAGCATGGAATCGGGATAAACCAAGTGCATATGAGCACACGGCTGTTTGGTGTATATAGAATTGGCTTCATTATTAACTAAATGCAAACTATAGATGGCGCTGTTTATCCTAAATCATATTTCTTTATTTGTCAGGGTTAGGTGGTTAATACTGCCATTAAAACTGAATGGGTAAAAAAGCAACAAGGACATTTTATAAACATATTGTTATCAAACAATAAAAGGAATTATTTGTATTAAAAGCTTAAAAGAGTAATTTCCAGTAGCTAAATAGCGCCACCAATTTTTTCATTAATAGATACATTCTATATCCAAAAAAACTTTTAAAATTACTATAAAAGTGAATAATTTTGTAAAAGATTGGAAATTAAAGTTGAGAACGACTCAAAATCATCTGTATACATTAGCATGATATCACTTTTTTGCTGTTTAAGCCTAAAATTTGATTGTACACGATGTTTTGTTTGAAAAACTAATAAATGATCCCATCAAACAACCGTGGAGTCCTTGGGCCACATCGGGGCTTAAACCTGGGACCTCAGTGGTGCAAAGCGAGGGATACAGGTACCACCGCTGCGCTAACTCGCCCTCCCTCCATATAAGGGGTGTCATTTCCGCCTCATGCAGGATTTTTCTCGGGAAGGGGAAAACGTCCAAAACTTAAGAAGTACAATTAAACAGGTCAACTACCCGTATATCACTCTTGACGTCGGTCTACTTTTCGGCGTATTGATAAAAACCTAAACAATTCCCGCCGATTACGAGCTGGTCAAAGTATAGGCCGCACAGTACAACTATATTCTTTGTCACGATTTGGGGTTTTGATTTGTGTGTTGATTTGTGATTTTTTAGTTTAATTTTTAGGAGTTTGATCAAATACAAAAAAAAAAAAAAAAATAGGTACACAGCAATTTTTTAGTTCAATGACTAACAGTGAAAAAGTATAGCTCATGTCATCCAGCTCATTATTAACTGTCATGAAAATAATAATTTGATTGTTTTTTCTCTGTTGTTTCCAGGTGAGATAATGAAGGACATCAGACTGGTGTTTGTAGTTTTATTCATCCGCGAAGTGACCTGTCAGTTTGGCTGGGGGTTCTATGGACCGCCAAGAGGAGGTATGCATTAGGTCTACATATCCTTAAAAGTTTTCAATGCATGCTTTTTCCAGCTATTTTCAGCTGTGACAGCTAGTTGCCATGGCAATTGCCATGGGCATAGTGGTCCACCTGTCATCATAACCAACTGGACTTGGGTCACCATACTATATGCCCTCCGGCAATTCAGTGCTTGGGTTACTTTCAACCACTATTCCATAATGGGATTTGCAACAAGCTATGTTCACTACAAGTTTTACTTTGTTCTAGACTCTGGTTATCATTGTTATAATGTTTCTGTTGGTATTTCAAATTGATTCTTTGCACTAAAACAACAGCTTAAATTATTTTCATATAATCACATGAGGAAAATTTATGAAGTGAAAATAAGTAAAAATAAAATAGGATAAAATACCAGTGCTATGGTCAGGCAGGCAAAAAATGCCCTGGGCAGTCTATTAACTCCTTGCATGCTCAAGAATTCATCAAGATTCAACATTAACCAAGGTAAAATTGTTGCTACTGCATAAAGAATAAAGGTTTAGAAAATATTATTAAGAGAAAGAACCATCTTAAAAAGAAAATATTAAAAGAAAGAATAACTATCTAAATAAGAAATTGACCTCTGCATATTGAATAACAATGTTGAACTTTACCACATAGGCCTACTGAGTGTATACCACTGAGTTGCACAGAGGTCCAGGGAAGAAGGGAAAGGGTTATTTCTCATGGTTTGGTTGGAGCTGGGAGCCCTCCTGCTGACAGTGGTATGTGAAAATAAGACCAGGGAAAGAAGATTTATTGCCCTCTCTTTTCTCTAATCGAGGGTAATTTTCCTCAAGTTCTTTAAGGACGCGTCCAGCTGATGGGTACATTAGTGTGATGGTCGAAATAGTAATCACAAGATGATTTCGTAAGCCTAACGCTGGCGGAATGACGTAATAGCAATATAGGTGCACTACAAGCAGGTTGCACTCTCCACCTGTGTATGTCTGTAATCATAGTATACAAATATTGACTGCTATGAGGGACATGGTTAAAATTACAAGGTGATCTCAATGGTTTTGAGATCACTGTGGGCTTATAATTTTAACCATACCCCGTTCCTACCGGCAAGGTTGCGTAAAAGTTGGCAACCAGCTTATTTTAGTTAATTTGGGTATGCTGAACTCGAATCTATCGTCTACCTCAAATTGTTCGCATATCTTAGAGGTTTCATCTAACGTTTGCACTATCTGCGATGTCTAGTTAATATGTTACACAGCAAAGAGTTAAAAAGATATGTAGAACTCCATTAGATTCTATGGCATTTGTACTTATTTTCCATCTATCTTCTGAACGTCACATCGCAGAAAGTAGAAACTAAATTTTAAGTGGCCCCCAAAAAGAAATGTGAGGGAAACATGTTTTATTTTTAACTCGACCTTATATCTTTCTTCTTTTCAGACCCTAAATGTCGGAGCTATCAATGTGACGGCGGATCCAAGGCAGCATGCATAGATGTAGCTAAAGTATGCGATAGAACAGATAATTGCCCAGACGGAGATGACGAAAGAGACTGTCGTAAGTGTTATTTTGTTTTTCATTGTGGTTAGACATTAAAGGTTGAAGCCCTGTAATTTCAGGTTTTAAATCAGTGCTGTGGTGGTGGGTCCAGCCAATCTTTCAGCCCTATTGTTACAGTTGTCTATATTTATTAAGGGGGTACTACACCCCTGCTTATTTTTGAATTTTTCTTAAAATTATAGAGCATTGGTGACAAGTAAGATATGTATATTATAGGAGCAAGGACTACAACTGCTACACTGGAAATTTTATTTCCGCATAGACAACAGTTGTGGAGTTACAGTCAAAAATGAGAGAAACCAATATTTGATCAAATCAATAATTACTTGCTGTTGAGTTGCTGAATTTTCAGTACAGTACTTGCAGTCCTTGCTCCTATAATATACATATCTTACTTGCCACCAATGCGCTATAATTTGTGAGAAAAACGCAAAAATAAGGAGAAAATTGGCTAGGGGTTTAGTACCCCCTTAAGCTATTGGATTTTCTGGTTGACTAAATATACAATTACTTTCTCAGTAGGGCCATCAACAATAGAGCAGTGACTAGCTTTTATGGCATACATACACATTGAGAAAATAATACCCTCTTATATTGTGGCTTATTTAACGGTAGATTGGATAACAATACCCAAATCAAATAGACTACACAAAACAAGCTTAATGGATTATAGATATAGGAGAACCTCAACATCATGAGGATGTCTCATAGTCTGATTGAAAGCCTGATATTACAAGGCCTCAACCTTAAATGGACCTGGAAAATGAACCATGATAGTGATATGTCCTTTGGTGCCGTGTTTAATAAGCGATACGACGTAGCTCGCACTCAGTTCAAAAGAAGTATAGGTGTTTACCCTGACTGTTAACTCCGTACTGTGATGCTCTTTTGATACTCACAAGCAAGAGCACATGGTATGATGCATTATAATTTGGGGTTGGTGGCATACGATTTTGCATATTCTATCCTTTTTCGTAATTGACCACGTCGTTTCCTTTGGCGGCGTTAGGCTATGCTAACTCCAATTTGGCCGGAGTTAGCGAAGTGGAAAACTAAAAGCGAAGCCAAAGATGTAAATTACATTTATTATGCAAAATTAATTTGTCAAGTAACAATAAGGACTATCTAGTTGAAACTTGGTACATAATGTATTACAAGCACAACAGAAGTGTATTGTGTCTAGTTTTTGCTAACTTTAATCTGAATAATATTATTGGACCGAATTAAAAAGACTAGTTTGCGTCTCACGTCAGGGCAAAGGTGCGATGTGATTGGTTGCTGACCTGAGCAGTACGGCATTTTTGGTCTGGTTGACAGGAAATCATATGCCAACTAGTCTTTTTTAATTCGGTCTTCAATAAATTATAATTAGGGTTAATTTCATATACTGGTGTTTGGTAGCAAATTTGGTATAAAATTGGAGCTAACAAGATTCTGCACATGAACTTATGAATCGAATTGTAATAACAAGACCAGGGTTTGGTGTAGGACGGATCACTTAAGTACGGACTTTCTTTTTGTGTTTCGTGTTTATAAACAATTTTGGGCATTATAATAAAGAAACAGACATCAGCAAAAGCGTCTATTACAATATATGTCTTGGAGACGTCCTCCGTAAAATCCTAGTAGAATCCTTTTTAGCCCTACATCACCGTGTTTTTGGGCCAAATGTTTTCTTGCGCATCGGTCCATCAAATAGCAACATTCAGTTTCGTCTAAAATAGTCAGATAGTATTTTTTCGCGTACTTCGTGTCTTAGTAAATGCTCTCCCCACCACCTAAATTTGTAAGCTTCCGCCGCGACCGGCACTAATTGTGACGTACTGTCAGCCACTAATTTTCAAAATGACATTTTCGCAAATATTAGTTTTGCGTGACGTGACCAATGATTAAAATAGCCGTCCGATCTTCATTGCTGCCAAATTGAATGAGCCTCGTTTGATATGAGCTCGAATTAGTATTCTTTATCCACCTCGATATTTCCCACAAAACAATTCCGGTTCAATTCATGGATGGTAATTATTTGATTTTTTTTCACTGATTTATGTTTTGGTTGACGAGGCGATTTTTTAAAACTCCCTGCACATCCGGTCATCTAACAGCATTACAGATTGGTTGATAACTTGCAATGCTAATTTCAATTGCCAATTATGACTAGATTATGAACTATATGTGGTCGAGCTTGCATTTGCAGATGATCTTATTAATACCCTGCTTGATTGGCTCAAAATTGCTAAAACATCTTCGTTTTTATTCCATAGAGACACGTCGTTGTCCTTCCAATTGCCACTGTTCCGTAATAATTGGCAGCAGCCTAGGACTCCTTCACACTAGATGCATGCACGGATGGAGCAGAGCTAACGTCTATTCTATCTCGAAAACTACAGAACATATGTAAGTTTACATATCCCTTCTCACTTGCTTGAAATCGACAGCTATTATCATCATCATCATCATCATCATCATCATCATCATCATCATCATCATCATCGTCGTCGTCGTCGTCGACGTCATCGTCGTCTTCATCATCATCTTCATCATCATCATCATCATCATCATCATCATCATCATCATCATCATTATCGTCATCATCATCATCTTCATCATCATCATCATCATCATTATCATTATCGCCATCATCATCATCATCATCATTATCGTCATCATCATCATCATCATTATCATCATCGCCATCATCATCGTCACCATCATAATCACCATCATCATCATCTTCATGTTTATCTTCATCTTCATCTTCATTGTCATCTTCATCATCATCATTCTCCTCATTATGTGAAAATCTTTAAAATGCTACTTCTGCCAGGCTCTTGAGTCTTGACCCAATTTCAACCATTATTATGTTTCGATGAGTCCAAGTGTGTGAAAATATTGGATCCAACATATAATAATGATAAAATTGGATGCTTTACGCCCAATATTTATTAGTCTCGCTAATATTTTAAAACTCATAGCTCGAGCAATAAATATGGTCTCAGTCGATCCAATTTTATATCAAACCTGGTCATAAGAACCGCTGTCCCAAGCTTAATAGAAGTTGTACACAGATAGGTGTCAAAGGTCATAATAGGGGTTATTAGGGGTAATTTTGTGAAAATCTTTAAAATGCTACTCCTTTAAATTGCATGTTACGACCATCAAACTTGGTCTGAAGAACCACTGGCCCAAGCTTAATATGAATTGTACCTCAGCTTGGGGTCAACTCGAGGTCAAAGGTCAGATGAGGTCACACGATAACTTTGCCAGATTGTGTGTAAACTTGGTGCAAAGCATTCTTCATATGAAGTGAAGATGAACGTCAACCTGGGGTCAGCGATGTCAAAGGTTTAAACTTCGATCCTTGATATGAGAGAAACGTGAAAAGGTCTGCCTCAGGTCACCCGAGGTCAAAGGTCAAATTAGATAAAATGTTAAACTTGACTTAAACTAAAGCATCCTGGATATGAGGCGAACATTAAGAAATCAACATGAGATTAAAGGTCAAATGAGGTCAGAAGGCAACGCCTGATATTCGATACAACAGTAGCTCTAGTTCTTCTTCTTCATCATCCTATTCCTGTTCTTCTTCCTCATATTAACATCGTTTTAATTCGTATTAATTTAGGGAATTGTCGGGAGGATATCATGATAAGCCAGGAGTCCTTGAAGCAGATTCATTTGCAATTCACAACGAACTTGACATACTGTAAGTATGCTTTATTATGACATACCACGGTTGTTTAATGGCATGTAAAACTTATATTTATCTAAAAACTTATGTGCATCTTTACAAGGTGTAGACACTTGTAAATGGTATAAAAATGGTATCAGCAAACAGACTAACAAGTGACAGGGGAATTTTCAAATTTTAAATTTAAAATGTACGTAAATAGCGCCCTCAATTTGCACACAAATGTACAATTTATAGAATTAAAATTACCCCCCAAAAAGCAGAAAAAGATGAATAATTTGATATAGAAACGATAATATGTTCTCGGTTTTGGTAAGATGATATATTATGCGATTCTCTTGGTCGGGCTAAGGTGTGACCTTAGACGGAAGGTCACACAACGGTGGGCAGTGTAAAAAACGGCCGATGTCTCATATTCTCATGTGCAAAAGAAGCAACTTGCCCGAATGTTCAACCGTAGAATATTAACATGTTTGGCCTGTGAATCACGGAGTATTATTTGCAATCTTTTATCCTAATTTCGGTTTGATTTATTTTCTAGGGAACTGAAGAACAACAGCATTGAATCAATTAGAACAAATGCCTTTAGCAATCTCGGACACCTAAATTTACTGTGAGTATAATCCTGATAAGTAATAATACATTCGGTTTCATTCCTGAAATTCTCTGGAAATTAAACCGAAACTACGTCACCAACACCAGTGCGAACATTCAACGCAATCGCGTATGCTCGTGTATGTTAGAACATGCACAGTTTTTTAAATTTGAATGTTTTTTCATCAGGTGAAATATGCACTGTTCAATTTAACGAGACTTTCACATTAAATATTTGTTCCATACAATCAAATGACAATAATCTTAGACTATCAAATCCATTTTTGGTGACATACCTTGTTACAGTTTCATGCTGCTACGCAGCACTTCATCAGACTGGTTACCTTGCTTCTTCTTCGCTCCTGAAGTTGCTGCCGTTGGCGGCGCCAGAAACTGGTCGAAACTATTTGGTAAGAAATAGTTCCTTTCATCAATGCTCATGGTGTTTTGCCCTCGTCACCTGATCCCAAATTGCCTCTCTATTGTCTTTTGTTCCTGTTGGTCTCCCTTGATCTATTATGTGCGTCCTTCCAACTTATGACATGGTTGGTAATACGTAACGTGGTCTGTATAATTTATTAGCACATTTATTTATTTATTTCTGTAAGTGATTGCTTTCCCGGTGATCGGTTATGAACCACTGCCTTCTCCGCTACTCCTTGATGTTCTTTCAGGCGTGTGCCAAGCAAGCGTGAAGTTTTTCCAATGTTGATCTTGTTACAATTCTTGCATGGGATTTCATAGACACAGTCTGATGTTTGTGATGTGTCCCGTTTGTCCTTGGGTTGAACTAAAATATTGCGAACCGCACTTAGTGTCCATTATGGAACTTTTGAAATGACAACTACACATTTCAGTTTCCTTGGCACTATTAATAGGCATGTCACAGTGGCTGCACAATACTTCTGCCACACTGTGCATGCAAGCATAACAGTAAATTGAAAAGCGCGCGCATGAAAGTTGTTCAATTTTGGCAAACATCCATGCCGAAAAATTAATTTCCTCATATGTGCTATTTATCACAATTGTTTGAATTTTTGATATATGGTGTGTGAAACCTTTCTGTGACTACCATCGGTTTTAAAAAAAATAAATATTGCTTCGTTTAAGAGCTACTACCTGTTTTTATGGATTGTTGAAGATCCCTCATAAATCAATAAATATAAGCCTTTTGAAAAATCAAGATCTACCACCATTTAGCTGAAATACTAATCTTTCTAAACATGTAAATTATTTCCGTCGACAACGAATGGCACACTTGAGGAAAACGATTTGAAACAAAACATTTTTTAAGTGAGTTTAAAGGGAGTAATATTCCAAACCACAATAGCTCTAAGCCGTTGTGTGTGTCCAAGGCCTCACCATTTTTGTATACGCGGTATAGTAGAGGGGCTGTTGCTTTTACCGTTTCTATTCCCACGTTAATCCAGATAACAAAATGTTAATTTGAAGTCTCATTGCAAATTAATTTTTATTTTTACTTTTCGGATTTGGCTTTGAGCAATGATGACACATACCATATTTACAGAAAAAATGAAAATTCTATTCCAGACACCGTCAAAATGTCAAAAAAACCAAAATTACTCATGCCAAATTTACATAATAATATGATGAATACATAATTAGCTGTAATAAGCTAATTTGCATAATTGATTACTTTTTGTGTATTTTTTTATTATCAATATTTATTGAAAGAACTTTGTATACATATGTTTGTGAAAAAACCGCACCCTTATATCATGTACGGTTTTCTTTTGGCATCAATTTTGCATTTTAATTAGCTGAACTTAGTCATTTTTTCAACTTTTATTTGTCTGCAGATTGGCTGGAATTGCTAAAATAGTATATTTGGTTAATTTATTATAATTATTCAATGATAGATTTTTAAATTTTGTTTTCTTTGACGAAGTTAAAAAAGATAGGCAATTAACCTGTGATACTTAAATTAACGTTGCTTTTTCAAGCAAATGTCCAAATAAACCTTCAAAATCTCGAAATGTGCCAATTTTGTCATTATAGCAATTTGTGGCAGATTTGCATTCCATTTATGAGCATCTTAAAATTGACACTACGTCACAATGCATTGACCGATTTCAATTCGGTTTTTTGATTTTTGATGCTTTAATAAATGTCATTCATGTAGAAACATTAAATAACGTGTTTCTGCTGCCCTTATTTTTGAGGTGATATACCTACTATTAACAAAAATTTGGTATAACCGGTTAGTCATATACATGGAATGGCTCGATCAACAAGCAGTAGCTACAGCCCCCATCACAAGCAAACCTAGAATTTGGAAACGTTACATAGGCGTAGATCCCGAGGTAATGGGGGGGGGGGGATAAACCCCCGAATAATTTTACAGGGGAGATGGTACATACAATCATCCCCCAATGTTGACGCATATATGTGGGTTTCTGACCAAAGAGGAGACCAACAGGAACAAAAACAGATTAGAGAGGCAATTTGGATCAGGCGACGAGGGCAAAACACCATGAACAGAGATGAAGGGAACTATTTCTTACCTATACTATTCAGCAAATTACTTCAGCGTTATCCGTCTGCTCTGTCTAATTATCGCGTAAAAAGAACTAGGTCACGCGTTGCTACGTAGTTCAGCTAGCGAACGAGGTGACGATGTGATGAGGACGTAATTCAATTAGCCAATCAGAACCCACTTCCTTATACGCCATAAACTGCGCCAAATTGGCAGACCGCTGAAGTATATGCTAAAAACTGTAATATATTGGCACCGCCAAAGAAGAAGAAGCAAGATTGCCAGACTGATGAAGTGCTGCATAGCAGCATTAAACTGTAACAAGGTATGTCACCAAAACTGGATCTGATAGTACGAATCCCAATCAAACAGTTATTATTGACAATCCTGATGAACCTACTACAACAAAATCTTGGATCAAGCGACGAGGGCAAAAAACCGTGAACAGAGATGAAGGAAACTATTTCTTACCTATACTATTCAGCATATTACTTCAGCGGTGTCCGTCTGCTCTGTCTGATTATCGCAATTATTAAAAATCAAGATATTATTTGGAGGATACCAGAAGGTCACAGTTGGTGGCGCATAATACCTGTGTTCATCAGTAACGAATCAAACACTGATTTTGTTGCCTGGTTGTTTATTTTTCCATTCGTGTCAGGGATCTCTCAAACAACTTGATTACAGAACTACAACTAGGCGTCTTCTGGGGATTACGTGGACTTCGAAACTTGTAAGAAACTTTACTCTATGCTCTCGATACTAATGTTTATTACCACAACGAAAACGCCCAACTACTTTAAACATAAGCTTCCGAATTGGGCTATTTAATTTAAAATCCACACTACCCCTGTGGAAGATTTTGGAAATATATTCCACAAAGGGATAATGTTTTTCAAATGTAACTGGTCATGCTTAATCATTTTGAAACCCATACTCCTCCTGTATTATGGCTTTATCTATATCTTTCATAGCTGGTGTGAGTATTTCAAATGAATGTTATCCAATTGTCTATTGTATTTCAAACTCATACTCCCTCTGTGGCAGACTTGAGCTAAATCATCCACAGGGGTAGTGTGGATTTGAAATGGAATAGCCAATTCCGGTCGCCAAAACAATTTCTAGAAATTGGCCTGACCATGGTCTGTTGCATAAAATAACACAATGCATCCGCCCGAATCAACAAAACACATGAAGGCCGCAAGCCCGGTAGGGCTGAGGCCGGAAACTGCCATAGTGAGGATTGCAACTACAAGGAGTACCAATATATAATGGCCCCGCAGGGAAAGAAACCAAAGTGAATGCGTAACCTTAAGTTATCGATAGCTTTCCAAAAATTACGCAAAGAATTTACACCAAAATACTTATTTTCATTGAATATCATTTTCTCAATTTGACTACTACTATTTCATCACGCTTGATTTCTCTGACGTCGTCTGTCAGGTTACTTTATTTAGTGGTGTGGATTCTATAGGCGCTGTTTTACTAGTTGTTATTTCCATCGACTTCACTGAAAAAGGCGGTGAAATGTTTCATATTCTTTTAAAGCACTTTTAGAGGAATGAATCTGCTAATAGAGGTTATCCACTTCACTCATGTGTGACTTCTAACAAAAGGCGCTGATTCCCGTAGTATTCCTTATTCAAACCAATTCAATGCATGACCTCAGAGTTACCTGCATGACTTTGGCGGGTTATTTTGAAACTGTCATGGTTGCACACGCAGGTACTTCTTTTGAAAGTCCTAAACAAGGTATAGCAGTCGTTGGTAGGATATGCAGCTTATAGAACACGGATAACCTCTATTCCCGTGTTTACTTTTTTTCAGGATTATGCGAAACGTCCCTATAACTTTTGCAGAATATAAGACTTTTGATTTATTTTATCGGATGGACAAAGTGTAAGTAAACAATTAACTCTTTTTCGTAAAAATCTATAATATTGTTCAAATAATAAAAATGACGGCAAACATGCATGCGGGTGTAGCAGGAAACTAATAATCCACTATGCTTGGCCTGCTGCCTGCAAGGAATGGGTTCAAACCTATCAACCGCCTGTGAACT
This sequence comes from Amphiura filiformis, assembly GCF_039555335.1. Classification (NCBI taxonomy): domain Eukaryota; kingdom Metazoa; phylum Echinodermata; class Ophiuroidea; order Amphilepidida; family Amphiuridae; genus Amphiura; species Amphiura filiformis. The sequence continues at coordinate 45,078,837 of NC_092641.1, forward strand.
GCGGGTTATATTTTTGCTAACAATAGAAATCAAATAGAAACAAAAGGGTGAGAGTTCATTAGTCGTCTTAGGGCATTTAAATAAAGGCACTTAACTTAATGCCCACGTGACCAGATGGGCGCTGACATTACAGCGTCTAGACAGGATGTCTGGAAACGTGACCTTTGGCACAGCAGGTGGTCTTCCTGTGTATTTTAATTGGAAACGCGGGATGCATGTCCAAATTTTCTAGCAAATTTGTCATTTTATTGCAACTTTGTAGTACTTTTGTAAGAGTTTCCGTCGAGCAAAACTATTAAAATTTAGTTCTTGATAACATACTAAAAACAGAATCCCCCGATGTATAATTAAGTTGCCTATATAATTTTCAGCAATTTTGATGATATTTGTCTGAAAAATTCCTATCTCTTAGCATTGTAGCACATCTACTGATCACTTGGTGGTCTTGGTATGGCGGCGCCCATGGGTCACGGGGGCATTAAATTTAGTGCCTTTTATTTAATACCCTATGGTAACTGTTCATAAGAACAATGTATGGTCTAGTGGTTACAAGAATGCAGGAGAAACCAATATACCCTTTTCCTTGTATCCCATCATGCCCTATTCCAGGGGGGGTATGACGTAGTACGCGTAGTACTTTAACTTCTTCGTCGATCCAGCAGACTTTGTTTATAATGAAAGACAGCGATAAAAAGACTAGTTTGCGTCTGGAATTCTGACAACTAGGCAGAAAAAAAATCACGTCGCGCTAACGGCTTGACGTCAGACGCGAACTAGTCTTTTTTTTTAAATCTCCGTCTTTCATTATAGATTTACATCCTTTTACCATGTTAACTGACCTAGAAAAAACTCCATTTTATATTGCAGTGTCGTGGATAACCACTTCGTATGTTGTGGCTTCAAATCGGACATAGAATGTGACTCGATCAAACCAGTCTATCGATTCTTCGACTGTGGAAGGATAATGAATACAGAACCTGTACGATTTGGATTGGCTGGTTTCGTATGTTTCCTCGCATTTCTCTTCAACTTCATCGTTTTAGCATGTCGTGGTAAACACGTCATTGTTGGCAAAAAAGTTGAAAATGATGTCCTTCGAGTTCAGTCACTATGTGCATGGAATCTAGGCATCACTGGCTTGATGATGGCAGGGTATTTGTTCTCAGTTTCTTTTGCTGACGTTAGCTATAATGAAACGTACTGCTATCGGTCTGTCGAATGGGTCAACTCAGTGCATTGCTTTCTCTCTGGTTTCTTATATTTCTCCTCACTGGAAGGGACTATCATGTTTCTAGTGTTTATCAGTATCGATCAGTATATCAAGATGAGATATACTTTGTCTGGTGGCAAGAGAATACCAATGTACATCGCCGTGTATATCTCTTTAGCAGTATGGCTACTGGCCTTTACATTTGGTGCGATCAGTGCTCTGTCTTTGCGTTCTAGTACTGACTTCTATGACCTCTCCCGGTTTTGTATTGGCTTGCCTATATTCTATCGTCCTGGTGGTCTTGAGATCCGAGGCAATGGGGCGAACCCCTTACAGCTCCCCTTTGCTATAATACTTGATATATTCAACCTCTACTGCTTTATCCCTATAGTGTATTGTTATACCTACTTGCGGAATGAGCTCAACAAGATTTACAAAGTACAAAAGCAACAGAGGGAGGAGGAAGAAAGAAAAATACAAGAGGAAGAAGAAGAAGCCCGAAAAATACAAGAAGCTGAAGATGCTGAAATTGAGAAGGCAAAAGGCTTGGGACCGGAGGATGATGAATGGGAGACGGGCTTTACATATGGTGATGCTCTTCAGGCTGTTGGAACTAGAGTAGACGTGGTTGCGAATATAGAGAGAATCGATGAATACGCGACTTCAGGAGGGATTACAAATGGTGCGTTGCGCAAGCGCGGATCTCATCTAAATGAAACAGCTGACGTTAAGGTGACGAAGCCAAATGGAACCACCCTGGCGACGAATGATGCTGAAGAACAGGCTACTAGCAAGGCACGAGAGATAACACTTGCACGTGAAGAGCATGACAGCGACCCAGAAGAGGACATGGAACGCAGAATAGGGAATTACGGTACTGGTGAGCAAAGTAGAATCGGCAACGATGACGATGGTTCGGAATTTCAAACCAACATATGCAATGAATACATAGAGGGGAGCGATGAAAAGAAGAGAGATTGTGATCAAACCGAAATATCTAGAGATGGAATGGATGATAGCATTGATGGCAGACAACACGGAGAAACGGACGAACACACTTCCATAGCGGATAGCGTTCAAGACGATTACGAGGACGAAGAAACTGATGAAGAGAAGATAATTAGGATGGCGGGTGGTATAAGGTGGATACTGATTGTTAATTGTGTTCTTTACTTGCCAGTGTTACTGGTAGCAGCTCTGTCTCAGTGTAGGGTTCCGATACCTGCTGATGTTTATTGGTGGTTAGTGGTTCTGATCCTGCCAACTAGCGCAGCTTTGAATCCTATCATATACTTGTATTTCACCACCGATTGTAAAGGGCGCCCTCCACGGGATATACCGTCTGATGAGCTGGCTAAAACTGCTTACGATAGAGCCATAGAAATGATGAACATGTAGATCAGCAAGACAGCCCGTGCCGATCAAAGTTGTCATTATTATGTTATTATGTTATTATTTGCCCTTACGCATGCACTACCCAGATTAACCGTATTAATGTGATCCCAATGCATAGTGTACTACACTAGAACTTTCGATGTGCGTGGGTGGATGGTGGCGCGAATGGGTTGCATGTGGTTGTAGTGATGGCTGGGGTGTGTTGGGGTGTGTGTGTGTGTAGTGTGTATGTTACTTTTGTCTGATTTTCTTGAACAAAATAACCAATGCGATACCAAATACATGTGCATAATCGATAACGCCCACTTTCCACTGCCAGTCTATCTGCCCACAGAACCGTCGCTTTATGGAATGTCGGGTAGATGTGAGGTAGCGTGCTTTAATCTATGGGGGGGTGAGTCGGTGGGTGTGTCGAGTGAGTTTGTGTGCGTATTTGCTTGTGTTTGTTATATAACGAGTTGTTTATATTATACGCTTTCACGATAAGTATATTTTTATTGACACTAGGCCTATGTTACAATATTATAAAATAATGGTGTACTCTTTTGCCATATGCACGTGTTAAATTAAGATAAATGTGAATAACTATGTTTTACAATCTAAGTGTAAACTAAAAAAACGTTGCATGGCGACGACTTGGCTGTTGTTGTTTTTTTCCCTTTTTTTGTTGTTGAAATTTTGACTCGTTTCCATAATTTCAATTTCAAATGTTTTTATGACTTTATATTACTTATCAACACTACAAAGCACTGTGTTACGATCTTCTTTTGCTATGAATGAGTGATAAATTTAAGCTTATAATTGTGGATTCTAATTCCATTTCCAGAAAATCATGCTGATTTTGTAGGAATATCTTTCAATTCGTTCAACAAAACGACTCAATTACAGCGTACGCCAAATCTGTTTCATTCAATGACGTATGGAGACTGGTCTACATCCACTTAATTGTCTTTTGCCCCTCTTACCTAGTATAGTACCCTTATATTAACCATACCATCTCGACAAGTATATTCGTGTCCACCTTTCCCATGAATTCCAACTCTTACTATGGCTAGTCCATTCAAGTCATCGTCTTTAAGTCAAGGTTTACGATGTTGTCTCTATACATGTGAGGATTCTGCTGACGACGACAGATACAGATACTATAGTACTTGCCATTTGGTGATTCTCTCTATATCGTCACAGTTTCTATCTGCAGCCACACTCTTATGACATTACCTTGCCTTAAATAAATCTTTCCTTTTCACATCATCTCTTGAGCCCCCCTGAGGTTTTCTATCGGTGACTGAGGTGACCAAAGGAACGTGTTGTCATGTCACATAACCATGTATACATACGTTGTAATGTGCCATAATAGGATTACTTTCGCCTAATATTGACAATGTCACAACATGGTGTAGCCACTTGATATCACTGTTTATCAACAAAGGCGAGGGACTGGTCTATCGATATGCTTGACCGAACCGCTCGACTGTTCAATGGCTTTCTTGTACTATATGAAATGTGGTGGGTGATTTAAAATGCACGTGCCCTGAGTAAACTACGATGCGTACGCACACTGCAAAGAACAATGGAAATTATCACAATTAGCCATACTGCCGGGCAATGACGTCGCATGCAATAACTGGATGAATTATTACAATCAAATTGGCTGAAAAGTGTTGGTGAAATGTTGCGTATTCTATGGCGCCTTATGTGACAAGAGTTAGACTCTAAGGATATAATAGACTTTCGATACGCCATAAAGGAAAACATAGTGATTTTATAATAGATTGCACATCTTGTTGGCTATGTAAATTATAAGTGAATGTATACCGTCGCTTATGTATCGCAACAATACCGCGGTGTTTTTACGAAATAAGCCAAATCGGCATTGGAAGTTTGTGATGCATTGTGGGACAGTTTTTGCAGTTTTGGGACACTTTGCCCTCTGACCTAATTGGAAAATTCAGGAGAATTTTTTTTTGTACGTACAAAATATAATCTAAAATGATTTACAAGAATAAAAACAAATTAAAAAACATGGTTATTTCATAATTTAATTATTTAAACATTTTTAATGATAACATTATTACAATAATAAATAAATTAATAACAATTACATTCATTTTCCCGATATATCAGAGGTCAAAGTATCCCAAAACTGCTCTCAAAAACCGGAAGTTACAATGGCGATTGGGCTTATTGTACACTCACCAGCTTAATATGTATGACAAGGGGAGTGGGAATATTTCATGCATCCGCTCAAAATTTTCGAATTCCCCTCTTGTTTTCCGATTTTTTTTTCCATTAAAAACTTTTAAAACATTCCTCAAAAATATTCCCACATAAGACCTCCCCAAAAAATCATATTCCTCTGGCATAAATATTGACCGGTCCCTATTAAGACAGAAAATATGTCGTTACTTGTATTTTAAGAGCGATTTTATTCGCGTCATTCGGTGCACTTTATACCATCTTATTTTACAACGTTACTATATAGATGTTTTTATAGGTGTTATTATTTGTTAATTAATAAATGAACGAAACTGTAACCTTAATTCTTTTGTGGTCTGTATAGCATTATGTATACTAAACATCTAAAAAAAAGAGTAACTAGCCCCCCCCTAAAATAATGACCAATTTTCAAAAACGGGTGATTGTATTACAAATCTGTCAAATGCGTTGGAAGCAGAATTTATTTCTGCACATTTGACACCTCATTTGCAGCAATTGACTAAATATTGACGTCACATCGTACATTTAAATCATTGCAACCCAAGATTTGAAAAGTTGCAGTAAATTGTATTGATTCGGTATTTAGTGTAATGGAAGGAAATCTGTGTAATGATATCAGAGTGTTTTTGTATTGTTGGGGTGTGTATGTAAGTGCAACTTTCAAATCTGGACCTCATCATTAACTTGACCGGTGTTTTTATTTTCTGGGCTATCGTATCAAATGAGGTGTCAAAATGCGCAGAAATAAATTCTGCTTCCAACGCATTTTACAGAATTGTAATACAATAGCCCCTTTTTAAAAAATAGCCATTATTTAAGGTTATTAATTATTTTAAACTGTTGTGATTTGGTAGTTCACATCATCTTACGAATGGTAGTGAGCTTTGGCAAAAATTGCATTGCTCAATTCATAGCGAGCGTGTAGAAGAATTAAAATATCACAGATATACTTTTATAGGTGCTGCGGTTCTTGAGTAACGTTGTGAAGAGGGCTGAAACAACAACACTTTTTAAACGTACATAACTAATTAACAACAATAGATTAAGCAACTTTGCAGAGTATACGATTTGTAGAATGAACTGTTGCAAAACATCAAGGTGTTAATTTTCAATAATATATTGATCCAGATAATGAAAATCGATTTTTAGGTTGTTTCGACCAACAAAACTTCGTCTACCCTTAAGTGGGGTTAGTTACTTTTTTTCAGATATTTATTTAAGGTATTGAAGTTGTATTATAATTACAAGATTTTGAATTAAATCAAATCCAGGTTCGGTGCTGGAACTTGCATTTTTTTTCAACTTGCTACGTTGCGTCTGAAACCATCAGATTTCATTAGGCAACTGACCCGCTGGGCTGGTCATGTGACCCTTTGAGACGGCTAGGAATTGTCTTGATGGCCCGGTGATGATACCTGAGATAAGTTGTGTCTCAGTCCCCCTTTCTTATTATTTATTTAAGTGACGGCTTCTCTACTCTCTCCCAGTTGGCTTTCGTGATGCCTTTCCTATGCCACTGTTCCTCCTTATCGAGAATCATCACTGCGTCCTCGGTGTCAATATTATGACCAGTGCAAGTAAAGGTACACGGCGGAGTTCTGGGCCTCATTTGTGTTTGGCCTCCTATGTTAATTGAGTCTAGCTTTCAAGGCTTGTTTTGTTTCGCCAACATAAGCAGCAGAACAATCAGCATCACCGCACACTAATCCATAACCTTCTAATTCGGTGCGTTCAATAACCACACAGGTATCATCGACGAAACGTAACCAGAGTCTAGGCTTAATGCCCGGGTATGATTGCAAGGCTTGCTGCTCGAAACTTTCCATACAAAGGTTAACAGTCCAGCGGGTCAGTTGCCTGATGAATTCTGATGGTTTCAGACGCAACGTAGCAAGTTGCAAAAAAAATAAATAAAATAAATGTAAGTTCCAGTATGTGATTTAATTCAAAATCTTGCGATTCTAAGGACTGGATGACTGAGAATATTCACTCTTTTGTATTATAATTATTAATAGAGTAATTATCATAAGATTTTCAACATTTCAATATGGTGCCATATTATTTATTATTAAATAATCAATCACGTGTTTATTTATTTACAGCATATACCTGTATACTATTTGGCGATTAATTAAAAGGATGGCTTCGGTAAACCGAGCCTCAAACAATTTCTGGACAACCAACACCTATTCTTAGTCAGTGGCTGTGTCTTAGCTTGTTAAACAAAAATTCTTATCGTTTATTCTCTAAGTAACCATTAAGTGCCTTTTCGCTCCATAGGTTACTTTTTTTTTAAAGTTATTTAAAAAAACCCACTAATTAGCATGAGCACCAAATCTGGAGAGACAGTGGACAATCCCTCCGCCTTTCAAAGGGAAGGGACACGCTATCAAAATATCCCCACACCACTTTGTGACAACTTTAATCATAAAGGTCACAAGCACAATGTTTAATCTAGAGCACGAAATTATGCCTTATGAGCACAAATAACCATGACGTCATTGCACTGAATAATTTCTAGTAGAAGTTACAGAAGATTGCGTAAAAATGGTGAATTCTAAGTTTTGACAACGCAACCTATTTTGAAAATCTGTAACATTACTAACCGTTCAGCGCAAAGTTATTTGGAAAAAGTTATGCAGGTATTTTAGTTGTGCCCTGTTCCTATTTCCACTAAATAGCCGATATCTATCTATTATTTATGACGTTACGAAGCAATCATTATATGGAATTAAGGATTTGTGGCCTAATCCCATTCTCTCTTTGGCGGTAGTTTTAATAGTTATTGTGGTGTGAGGTCCATGTCATTTGAAATGCTTTCAGAGATCGAACTGGTTGTGGTACAGGAAAGACGGCTCCTCAGTTTACTGTACAGCAGCGTGGATTACTGGCAAACCGGCAGCTATGTTGAGACGCAAAGATGATTCACTAGAGCGAACATTGCAGCTGTCCGGTAAGCTTTAAGGCGCAACCCCAACAGTAGTTGTCGTCGAAATGCTGTGCCAAACATCCCAAGTTCTTCATTTAATCGTATCGTGTCATTTTTCAAAGGTATGCGAGTCGTTTTTCATCGATTTTACATTATTGCATGCCACGCCAAAACAAATAAATGTAGCGTGCTGAAATTAACAGAATAAGTAGGAGATATGTCTAACATTATAATGCTGGTATCAAAAATAGATACACTGCCCGTCTTCTATTTTTAGTTATTTTTGCAAACACGGTACAAATCATTCTGGGACACCCTGTATAAGGCATAATGTTATGATTGCCGGAGTCATCATTTAAGAGGAACTATCTGTTATTTTTGAGAATATTATTGCCACGGTCAAAAATAGATTTTCTTTATACTTTCATATTTGATGGACCTTGACCTCAAACTAACACACATGGGATAAATTTCGGAAAAATATCCCCGTTGCCATGGTAACAGGCAAATTTCAATTTTAGGCCTATTTTCACAATTTTTGCATTTTTCAGCAGTCAAATTGTCAAGTTTTGAAGCCAGTGTTACTAATATACACAATATAAATATGATTTTTTTTTTATAAGGTATGAATAGGTCAAACCTTAGATGCTGCAATGAAAGTATAAAAATAATCACCAGATGTCAGGGTGGGTTATACCATTTATTTGAAATAGGGGTGTTTTTCATTTTTTTCAAAGTATGAAAATATACCAACTTTGTATAGCTCATAAACCATATGGTAGTGTTCCGATTTCAACATCGACCACAGCATGTTGAGATGATACATTGGTCTTATGAAAAAGTTACATTTGAGCTAGGGAAAACACATCTGTATATACAGTGTTGCCAGACATTTTCCTATTTTTCGAAATTCAACACAAATCTCACCTTAAGTTAAATGATGTGAAAATGAAACATCATCCTTTCAAGGAACATTTATTAGAAAGAGAGTTTTTATTCATATCAAATTTGATCAGTTATAATGGTCAGTGTTGTTCTAAACCACATGGGTGTTGCCATAACTGGGGTTTAATTGTGATTTGTGGAAATTTTCAACTTTTTACAAGTCATAAAAATACCAAATTGCATTTCTATAATAAAGAAATCATAATCATAATCATATGGAACATATCTTTTTAGAAAGAAAGTTAATTTCATATTCAATTTGATCATCTGGGATGGTCAGTGTTATTCTAAGCCATATGGGTGTTGCCATAGCTGGCGTTAATATGACAATATTTAGATATTTCCAGCTTTTACAAGTCTTAAAATAGTACACATCCTTAAAATTATTGTGGAATGAACGAAATATTAAGGTTAAAAATTACCCTAAGAACACTTAGTATGTGAATTAAAATTTTAAATTTGAGTTTGGAAAATATTTCCTTCTATACAGTATTGCCAGTTATTATCACATATATTCAAAATTCAACGTATGTCTCACTTTAGGATTTATATTATTTAAATCGCTGCCATGAATAAACCACATGGATGATGCCACTATAAATGGAGTTAATAGTGAAATGTGGATACATTTTCAATTTTAAAATGACACCATATTAAAGTTACAGCTATAGTATTCCAATTTTTCACAAAAAACACCCAAAAAGCACACAAATTTGTCCTAATTTGACGCTTTTATGGGCACTTTTGCCTTAATGCACCCAATTTGGTGTATTGTCTCCACTGCAAACCCACCAATCGACATACCAAAATTGCTAAGGTACCCCCATTCCGTGACACATCCCCGTATACCTTTAACCAGGAGAACCCTCTCCGGGGTCATGTCATAGGTATACTGTGCCCAGTAGTCCTCTTTTTCTACTTGAAACGGATATTTCCTCAGACAACTTTTATCAACATTTGGTGATTTTTTATTTCGCTTTAACCCTGCAAGTATCTGCAAAAGTGTTCATATAAATCTCCTTCAGTCTTGAAAGCTTAATTTTAGTTGCTTCCTTTTTACAAGCTCATACAAATTCATGTCATCAATGAGCAGGAAATGCTTGAATGACAGAGAATTAGCAACAATATCATGCAACATTTCAATGGTCATTTCTTCTTCATACTTTCGACTCTCCTGCGAGCTCCTCTCGGGAAAGGTAACTGGACATTAATTTGTCTGGCTGTGAAAAGGTTCTGTGCGTTATTGTCTTTGACTATTCTCATATCTTTCGAGACATTTGCTGGATCTATATAGTTTTTTGCCCATTTCTTCCCCATATCTTTTTTTCAAGTATAGTTGAGATGTGTGCTTTAATAATATGGGGTAGGCGTAATTTAAACATTATCTTACTCTTATATGCATCTTTTTGCAATGTAACAATCTTATGTTATTTTAATTTATTTTAGCCTACCTAGTATGTGTATATTGTTAAAAACATTATGGCTTTTATGTATATTTTAAAGTATACATGTTTGATGTTTTCTGTGTTGTATTTTAAGGGGTTGGTCACCCACCTTTGCACAGTATTTTTGTCGGACCTGAGAGCACATCAGACATACCAAATTGCATTTTGAATACGAGGAATGACCTTCTGATATAAAATAATTTTGATTTTTTTTTAATTCGCGATACAATAAAAATTTTAGGGTAAATTATGCATATTGAATTTTTTTATTTTTTGACATATGTGATGCGATCAAGCAAAATCAGTCGGAACTCGGCAATAATAAATGTTCAGTTTCTTATAGGATAGTAAAAAGGATTTACAAAGCTGGATTTTGCAGAAACCCCCATTGAAATTGAACATCCAGTTCCAAAGATATGAGCAATTAAAGCGCTTCCAAAACAATAGGAAACAAAAGGAAATATTGCCTTTGTTTGGCTATATCTCAAAATCAATATTTCCGAGTTCCGACTGATTTTGCTTGATCGCATCACATATTACAGTTAATTTAATAAATCTAATGATGTGTACTTAAATTGTATGTAGCTGGGATGAAAAGCCGACCACTAATCAATTAATTAATGTTAATTGAAAAATTTGTGAAGATATAGATTTTTCCCTAAAAGACCTTAGGTGTTTTGGTGAAAAAATCTATATCTTCAATACGAAAGGTCAAATTTTCATATGGACAGCTTTTCATTCCAGCTACATACACTTTAACTTAAGTACATATCACTAGATTTATACAATTTACTTTTGAGATCTGTTAAATTTCAAAAATATAAATTTTTAATCATTTGCCATAAAATGTGTATTATATCGCAAATTTCAATATATGTCTGATGTGCTCTCAGGTCCACAAAAATATGTGAAAACGTCGCTATTTGAACCCTTATGACTTATAAAAATATCGACATCTCACTATTAAACCCTAATTATGGCAACACCCATGTGGTTTGGAACAACACTGACCATTTATACAACTGGTCAAATTTAATATGAAAGTAAATTTCATTTTAATAAACTTTCCGTGTGAAGGTGAAGTTTCATTTTCGCATCATTTAACTTAAGGTGAGACTTGTGTTAAATTTCGAAAAAATAGGAAAATATCTGGCAACAATGTATAAACATATGTTTTCCCCAAGCTTAAGTGTAAAATTTTCATAAGACCAAATATGTATCATTTCAACATGGTGAAGTTGATGTTTCACTTCCACATATTTTTAAGGAATGCATACCATGGTATTTTGGTATTTTTAAAACTTGTACAAAGTTCAAAATAACCACATCTCGCTATTTAACCCTAATTATGGCAACACCCATGTGGATTGGAACAACACTGACCATTTATACAACTGATCAAATTTAATATGAAAGCAAATTTCTTTCTAGTAAACTTTCATTTTCAACCTAAGGTGAAACTAGTGCTGAATTTTGAAAAAATAGGAAAATATCTGGCAACACTGTATAAACAGATGTTTTTCCCCAAGCTCAAATGTAAATTTTTCGTAAGACCGATGTATCATCTCAACATGATAAGGTCGATGTTTCATTTTCACATCTTTATTTTAGGAATGCATGCCATTGTATTTTGGCATTTTAAGACTGAAAAATAGCTGAAAAAGCTGAAAAAAGCTCAACATACGTTGAATTTTGAATTATGTGATAATATCTGGCAATACTGTATAGAAGGAAATATTTTCCGAACTCAAATTTAAAATTTAAATTCACATACTAAGTGTTCTTAGGTTAAATTTTTAACCTTAATATTGCGTTCATTCCACAATAATTTTAAAGGTGTGCACTATTTTTAAGACTTGTAAAAAGCTGGAAATATCTAAATATGGTCATATTAAACGCCAGCTATGGCAACACCCATATGGCTTAGAATAATACTGACCATCCCAGATGATCAAATTGAATATGAAATTAACTTTCTTTCTAAAAAGATATGTTCCATATGAAGGTGAAGTTTCATTTTCATATCTTTTAACTTACGGCGAGACTTGTGTTGAATTTTGAAAAAAATAGGAAAATATCTGGCAACACTGTATAAACTGATGTTTTACCCCCCCATCAAAATAACTTTTCATAAGGCCAATGTATCACCTCAACATGACGAGGTCGATGTTTCTTTCTTTATTATAGAAATGCATTTTGGTATTTTATAACTTTTAAAAAGTTGAAAATATCCACAAATCACAATAAAACCCCAATTATGGCAACACCCATGTGGTTTAGAACAACACTGACCATTATAACTGATCAAATTTGATATGAATAAAAACTCTCTTTCTAATAAATGTTCCTTGAAAGGATGATGTTTCATTTTCACATCATTTAACTTAAGGTGAGATTTGTGTTGAATTTCGAAAAATAGGAAAATGTCTGGCAACACTGTATATACAGATGTGTTTTCCCCAAGCTCAAATGTAACTTTTTCATAAGACCAATGTATCATCTCAACTTGCTGTGGTCGATGTTGAAATCGGAGCACTACCATATGGTTTATGGGCTATACAAAGTTGGTATATTTTCATACTTTGAAAATATTGAAAAACATCCCTATTTCAAATAAATGGTATAACCCACCCTGACATCTGGTGATTATTTTTATACTTTCAATGCAGCATCTAAGGTTTGACCTATTCATACCTTAAAAAGAAAACAGTATATATATATTGTGTATATTAGTAACACTGGCTTCAAAACTTGACAAATTGACTGCTGAAAAATGCAAAAATTGTGAAAATAGGCCTAAAATGAAAATTTGGCTGTTACCATGGCAACGGAGATATTTTTCCCAAATTTATTTCATGTGTGTTTGTTTCAGGTCAAGGTCCATCAAATATGAAAGTTTAAAGGAAATCCATTTTTTGACCGTGGCAAACATTTTAAAAAAATTCTCCAAAATAACAGATAATGCCTCTTAAACCCGCATTTCGGATGTGTGCTACTGATTAATTCAATAATAGGCAAGTAGGGCAAACTGGATGTACAGTAATAATTATATGAACTCATATAAAGTGAGTTTCTCGACTGAAAAACATAGTTTTTCTGTTTGACACTGATAAACTTAGAGTATGTTTTTCCCTTGATAACTAGGTTTATCAGACTATGTTTTTCACACTTGATTAATTAAGTTTATCTCTTGATAAGTTTATCTCCGATAAACTGACTTTTCTAATATCTACAATCATCGAAATAAATCTTGGAACGCTCTTGCGTGTAACTAACGAAAAACTGTCACCCCTCTCTCCTGTACAATGTTGAGAAATGTCGATGTCTTCAGCAGTTTCCCAATGTGTTCCAACATTTATTGATGAGGAGAGGGGAAAGGTAAATCATTGTTGTAGATGTCATGTTTGTTCCCAAGCACAATATACGTCATTTCCATGATCATAAGAAATTCTGCACGAAATTTCGACAGAGTTTGCCAAGCGTTCCAAGTATTTTTTTCGAAGATTGTAGCTTGTCGCAAATGCGACCTGGATACATGTGCACGTGGTCCGACGCCCATCTACAATTATTCTCAACATGTTTATCTAAACAAAACTGGCTCCTTGTTATGTTTGTCGTATACTATTTTTACCAAACCAGGCATCAGGATCCATGTCAAAGTCAAGAAAATTCATATCAACATAATTATTTTTCCTACCGGTAAATTATTGTACAGGTATTGTATCTCTAAAGCCAAACACAGAATAAACTGTATAAGCAACGTGCATGATACTTGAAATTAAACGAAATTATAGCATTTAAATGTTGTTTGAAAGTGTGTTTTTTTCTAAACATCTGTACAATCACTTAAATATAGGCCAATGGGTCTATTCAAGTTAATTATTTCAGATCTTAGATGCCACTGCTTCGTCCATATATGCGCAGCAAACACAAACACGTTTTTAGATTTCTTCGTAATATTTCTAAATGTCTCAAAAAAATTACCAGAAAACGTTACAATGTCGACTCCAGTGAAGGTTATTATTTGTGTATATTCTCAGTCATCCAGGTATATAAAATATCAAGTTGATTTAAATTAAAATCTAGTCAACTGGACTTAGGCCTACTATTAATTTATGACTGGCGACGTTTCACATCCTATCCTGGATGCTTCCTCAAGCCGTCTGATTTTTCGGCGGCGATTGGTCAGTGACCCGTGACGGGGTCACAGAACTGCGCCACAACTTGGCGGGGCCTACAGTTCTGCTATCCAAAAGATCCCTCGACGTCTCAGTTCTGTGACCCCGTCACGGGTCACTGACAAATCGCCGCCGAAAAATCAGACGGCTTGAGGAAGAAATCCAGGATAGGATGTGAAACGTCGCCAGTCAATAAATACTAAGTCCAGTTGACTAGATTTTAATTTAAATCAACTTGAAACAATTTTTGGAAAATTTTGAAATTTTTGGCCTGTCGTCTGCACTCGACACTCGCGTTGAGAGGGTTAATTAAAAATGCAGAGATAGGCCTACTGAGAGGCTCTATGACCCAAAATGCACCCTGCCTATCTCATTATCACATCTCTGAGTTATCTTGTCCATATCATACTGATCAGTGTTTCTCGACATAATGTACAGCATATTGATCACGGTTCCAAAGGTTATATCACCATATACCAGAATAAATAATAAATACAAATCATAGTCACAAGATCGTGTTAGCTATACCAGTATTATTCTATCAGTACACCGATAGTCTGTCTGACACCCGGAAAACAACGATTTGAAAACTTCGAAAGTTTTCAGAGTGTCCTTATAGTGTTGAGCTTCATAGTCCTATTCTAAGTTTGTATATTTATAATAAAATCGTCAAGATGAAGAAAGCAATGTTACTTCTGCGTCTCGTGTGTATTGGTAAGCATTTATATAATGTTTTTGAAATAATACCATTAATCTAAAACTTTAAAGCTGTGTCTAATACGATATAGCACGTTGTACAGTATTTTATATACATGAACTTTCAAACCTTCAAATGGGTAATTCGGGTTATATCTGTTCCCGGGGTATCTGTTTGAAGCATTTATCTGTTCCCAAAACTATGATGAAAATGATTGTGTGCATACGAACATGCACCTACGTTTTTAACGGTCGCTTTGTGGAGACACTGATGCTAGATACACTAGGGGCCCTTGTTTCATATCTGATGAGACCAGGCTCAAACAAGATGGTTATGCCAGGCTATAAAGCCCATTAAAGCTGGAATATTATTACATGGACAAAAATAAAGAAACACGTTAATTTGAAGATAAATATCAAGGAAAAGCAGGCCACTCCCAGCAAATCAAATGAACAATTTGGTTGTCATTTGTTAAATTTGTCACGAGAAAGAAAATTCAATGATCTAAACTCGCTTTACCGTGGTATTTACTTTTAAAAATGGAATTAATTGGCAACATCTGTGGATTAAACTCAGATTGCCGCTCTCCGTGGTGCATTTATAGATTTTGTAAATGAACCGTGAGAGTGCTTCGTCCAGGGGCCATTAAGCTGTCGCTATGGTTCCGTGTAGATATAGAGCCATAGGCCAAAAGTTTAATGCACATCGTCCTTTGGTCCGGTTTTAGGACACAATAATATTGTCCTCAGCTCATCACAATAATTGCAAATTTCGCGCGCATTATATCCCCGGCATTTTTCCCGGTAAGGTCAAATTAGTAGGCGTATCAATGGAACGATTTTTAATGTCATATTTTTACATTTAATGCTTTTAACTTAATACGGTTAAAAATACAGATTAAATTTAAAAGATATAAAACTTAAATAATTTTTCAGTCTGCATCTTTAGCCTCAGCCACAGTGCAACAACAACTCCGATTGCGAATACATCGATTTCGGACACGACTACTTTGGAGCCAACTACCATGATGACTACTGAAAACCAAACCATGACGACAACAACAAACGAAACTATGGAAACAACCATGCTTACCACGAGTGCCACTACCACGAAATCAACTACCGGTACCACGCCACAACACACCACCACACCAACACCAACAAAACCTACCGGTACCACACGAGGTACGGTATTCAATATTCTTAATCTGATGAAGATGATGATGATGATGATGATGATGATGATGATGATGATGATGATGATGATGATGATGATGATGATGATATGATGATATGATGATGATGATGTCGATGATGATGATAAAATAGGAAGAGATAATTATAGACTGGAACAGAAAGAGAAGATTGTGGGTTTGAAGGATAAGATCTGCATGCCATATATAAGATAATGAAGATGGGGAATTTTGATCATTTAGCTTAATTGTGGCGTAGTGCCGTAGCCAAGAAAGAGGGTGGTGTGGGCAAAGGAGCAGCTGTTCCCTACGGTACGATGGGACATATTGCCTCTTTGCTCTTGCTCCGCAAAGGTATTTCAGATTTTAGGCATATTTTGGTCAATTTTACCCCTTGAAAGTAGCCTTCCTCGTCCCCTGCCTGTGGAACAATCCAGCCTGCGCAAATCTCTGTGCGTGCAATTGGCCTAAGGACCAATGACTGAACCCTGGGTGATATATAAATAAGACTTCTTCAAATGACATGATTATTATTTCTGTTTATATCTGTATTCTAGCAAAAACAACGACCGCAGAACAAACCACTGGGCCAACTGAGGGTCCAGTCTGGCCTCCAGCGGGAGAGTGGGCGGTAACCAATGGCGACGGAGTTGTATGTATGAAGCTGAAATTTAGTTCAAGAGTGTACATCGGATACCAAAATACTTCAAATGATGTAAGTGTTTACATTCGGAACGGTTAACGGGGGGGGTCAGGGGCAGAGTGCCCCCTGAAAAAAACTGTAAGAGCATATCAATTTGTAAGCGCTCTTTAGCAAAGTCATAGTATTTTACAACCGTATGACAAAACAGGCGAAAATAGCAACATTTTGCACAAGATTAGCAATTTAAAAATAATTGGCCATTGCTCATTCTAGTGAAGCTAGTATGGACAATATCAGTGTGATTTTTCATTTAATGGCATAAAATTTGCAAAATATTGTAAGGAACACTTGAGGTTTTGACTTTTAAAATCTACTTTGTTGGTCAAAAATCGTGCTTGGTTAGGTCGTTTTCAACAGATTTTCCGCATTCGCCTTGCTATAAACATTGAATTGCGCTATCTGTTGACCTAATGAAAAAAAGTGTTTTAAGGGGAAGTGTTAGCTTTCGTTCGATATAAAAAAATTGTGATTGAATGAAGAGAACACTTGAGGTTTTGAGAAAAACCAATCACAGTGGCCTATTCTCCAGCTAGAATCTCACACAGCTCTTTGATGATATGCACTCAACCGTGTAGCGTATCACTGCAAGCTTGGGCGAAATTATGTGTATCGAGATGGAAACTGTGTATATAGAGCATACTGCAGTTATCATACTGCAGTTACTGTCCGTTTTCCTATACACAATACACAGCGCTCTCACCCATTGACGCGTGACCTCTACAAATTGTGTATGTTAGAAGTATGGGCAATTGCCTAGTTAACGTCACTGTGTGAACAATAACCGGCCAATATTTAAAGTACTCTTCTGAAATTCTAGAAAATATAGTTTGTAACATGTCCTAAATTTTTAGCTAATTTAGGTGTTTGGAAATATTCGCACTTTAGTGTTTTAGGAAGGATATGTAAACGACAGATAACACCAAAAAATATGAAGAAATTATTTCCAAACCGTGTTACGGACCACAGCCATTGTGTTTCTCATTTTCAAGAATGCTGGCTAACAATATGCACACTATTGTCTCATTCCGTGAACAAAGGCCCACTCAGTATTGTTACCTTGCGTTCGCTTTATAATCGTTCACCCAACTGAAACTATAATACCAGCTCATTGCTCATTGCACAGGTAAAGCAGAAACATGTGTGGATTTGATGTAAGATCTGATGTAACATAGTTGAGCTGTTTTCAATGAGTGTTATCTTTGTTTGATAGCTTTTAATGGGGTTTAAGTCTTGCAAAGGTCGTGGTGAATTTTACTGTAGGCATGGCTGCATCATACTGTTCATTTTCCTATACATTATACACAGTACTCTCACCATTGACGCGTGACCTCTACAAACAGTGTATGTTATAGCAAGAGGGTGACACTAAATTCACGGTTGTTCTATTAGCAATGCAAAACCTATGACAAATTCCGCTGGTTTACTAGCTAGAAAGTGAGGCCAGTTATCGATCCGTTATGAATAATTCATGTTCGACCCCTTGGATCATGTTAATTGATATTGGCAAATAACAACGTTGTTAGTTTTGCGAACTTTGCCTGTTCAATGAGAGTATAGCGCGCCCCAATACATCTGGGCACAAACCAGGCGAAAACGATCCAGTTTAATGAAATGGCGGACGGGTATTCCCATCAGGCACCAGTGATATGTTTTTTTCAAAGAAAGTCTACTAATTTGATATGAAATGACATTTTGCAATATAGCAAAGTCAAAATTAGGACTTGAGGTCAATAATATGAAGGAAATACGTTACAGAGGCAAGGTGTGAAACACAAGTAGTATTTGAAGTTAAAATAACCTTTGATACCCGACCTGACCTTCCATAGCTTTCCATCATGGCGCCTTATTCATCTTTATGTATTTCTATTATGCTCTCAAGTAAAATAAAATACCAATCTGCACTAAGCAGACAGAATGTTACTTGGCTCCCAGCATGAATTATTGATTTTATACGGAGGTAAAGAAATACACAGTTGCCTGCAAGCCGTGCACCATACTCCAAATACTTACGGTAAATCTGAATAATGGTCACATGTTGACATATCATGTGTTCGGAAAATCACGTGGCATCATTTTAAGATTTCAAACTTGTTTACTAGTTAAATTGTCATTTGTATTATTGATTATTTATCTTTGTTAATTAATATATCTTTTAAATGCTGATAAATCGTGGTTGGCTGCCCATTGAAACGGAATTGGTAAATCAAGCCAACACATAATATTATATTTGGGTAATCGCCTTTCATTTTCCTACCCCCAAGTCGCGTGTATCCCTTTAAATTGGATTTCTTGTACGTACAGGGTGTCCCAGAATGATCTATACCGGAAAAGATAGAATTGTTTAGGTATGAAGGGCATGTTGAATGGTCATATTGTTTTGCATTTTTAGTTCTACATATATTCAACTTTCTCAGATTTTTTAGATTTTAAAAATTGGACGTTTCTAGTAGAAGTTATAGAAGATTGCGTAAAAATGGTGAATTCTAAGTTTTGACAACGCAACCTATTTTAAAAATCTGTAACATTACTAACCGTTCAGCGCAAAGTTATTTGGAAAAAGTTATGCAGGTATTTTAGTTGTGCCCTGTTCATATTTCCACTAAATAGCCGATATCTATCTATTATTTATGACGTTACGAAGCAATCATTACATGGAATTAAGGATTTGTGGCCTAATCCCATTCTCTCTTTGGCGGTAGTTTTAATAGTTATTGTGGTGTGAGGTCCATGTCATTTGAAATGCTTTCAGAGATCGAACTGGTTGTGGTACAGGAAAGACGGCTCCTCAGTTTACTTTACAGCAGCGTGGATTACTGGCAAACCGGCAGCTATGTTGAGACGCAAAAATGATTCACTAGAGCGAACATTGCAGCTGTCCGGTAAGCTTTAAGGCGCAACCCCAACAGTAGTTGTCGTCGAAATGCTGTGCCAAACATCCCACGTTCTTCATTTAATCGTATCGTGTCATTTTTCAAAGGTATGCGGGTCGTTTTTCATCGATTTACATTATTGCATGCCACGCCAAAACAAATAAAGGTAGCGTGCTGACATTAACAGAATAAGTAGGAGATATGTCTAACATTATAATGCTGGTATCAAAAATAGATACACTGCCCGTCTTCTATTTTTAGTTATTTTTGCAAACACGGTACAAATCATTCTGGGACACCCTGTATTTATGGTCGCTCTGCGCATATTCGGTTCAATTAATTATCACCCGCGCTTCTGCCCATGTGCGGTTCAATCACTTATCTCCGTCAGCCAATCAGCGTGCCGTACGTATTCAATCAATTATCTCCTCAGCCAATTAGCGCGCCGTACGTATTCAATCAATTAACCGTCAGCCAATCAGCGCGTCCGACATGCTGGCTGGCTGGGCGACCTCATGTCATTCTCATCTTTTGCTGCAGGTGAATATATACAGCTTTTCTTTGTCGTATTTTTAATTGCATTATTTTTTGAGTATTAAAATTGTTTCGGAAGTAAATCGTTCCAAATTATGTTAGGGTATCGTGTATAGAACGCGGAGAGGTGGTTTTGGGATCGTGAAATCAATTTTAAAACGTGTTTTGGATGATTTTAATCATGCGAGAGTTGAGTGATTTGGTCATGTCACGTTTCGCACGTGTATACGGCATGCATAGCGCCTGTATCCAAATTTCTTGTCGTTTATGGTTTCAAATGCACCTCTTATATCATGATTTCTCATTTTAGTATTTTATAATAGTAGGTCCTAAACCAGACAGCATACCTTTGCCCTTACTATGGTGTGCATTTCAGCTTTTCAGGTAAAGTGGAAAGTGAGAAAGAGCTGAGTTAGTTTGGTGTTGTGAATTATTTTATATTTGTAATTAAATATGGGTTCCATCATTGTGTGGGTGCTTACGTGCGAAGGTGATGGCTGGCCTTATCTTCGAGGTCAAAGGTGCGTGTACAGTACAGGTGCATTACTGGAGTGCATATACAATGTACATGTGTTAATTGCATCAATACGGGGTTTCCCCGTTTTATATTTTTGGATTCTTAGATTTAGTTTTAGACGTGGCATGTTGTGCATAATTAATAGGGATCATTATATTTTCGCGTTGTATTATTTTCGTTTGGAAAATAATACTCACACTCTCTCTCTCACTTTTCGCAAATTATTATGTGTTTGCAATGTTGCCTGACCTTTGACATTATTCATGCTTATTATCTAATATACCAACATAGGTCTCAACCAAAAGTAGTCTTGTAACGAAATTACAATTTGTTTCAAATCATAGAGGCTTTAACATTTAGATCATAATATTTATGTACAAGTCACAATGCTTCTTCAAAATAGTTAGGTTTTTATTATGAGATTGTCATGTACAGGGCCTGTGATTTTATTTAGGCCTATGCGTGTGTGTAAAAGTATTTAAATATTCATATCTTTTTATGTGAATGTTTAGCGTTCACGGAAAGACGTGGTAAGTGATGGGTAGTATTTATTATTTATTTTTATTGATTCCAACGGACCTTGTGCATATGTTTGCTCTTTGTAGGATATACTTAGGCCTACAGGCCTGAGTGGATTATCGACTAATATGGAGAAATAGGGATTAACGCCGGCCCTGTGTGGAGCCCTGGGTTAATCCTGAGTGGATTATCGACTAATATGGAGAAGTAGGGATTAACGCCGGCCCTGTGTGGAGCCCGGGGTTAATCCTGAGTGGATTATCGACTAATATGGAGAAGTAAGGATTAACGCCGGCCCTGTGTGGAGCCCGGGGTTAATCCCGAGTGGATTATCGACTAATATGGAGAAATAGGGATTAACGCTGGCCCTGTGTGGAGCCCTGGGTTAATCCTGAGTGGATTATCGACTAATATGGAGAAGTAGGGGTTAACGCCGGCCCTGTGTGGAGCCCTGGGTTAATCCTGAGTGGATTATCGACTAATATGGAGAAGTAGGGATTAACGCCGGCCCTGTGTGGAGCCCGGGGTTCATCCTGAGTGGATTATCGACTAATGTGGAGAAGTAGGGATTAACGCCGGCCCTGTGTGGAGCCCGGGGTTCATCCTGAGTGGATTATCGACTAATATGGAGAAGTAGGGATTAACGCCGGCCCTGTGTGGAGCCCTGGGTAAATCCTGAGTGGAATATCGACTAATATGGAGAAGTAGGGATTAACGCCGGCCCTGTGTGGAGCCCTGGGTTAATCCTGAGTGGATTATCGACTAATATGGAGAAGTAGGGATTAACGCCGGCCCTGTGTGGAGCCCTGGGTTAATCCTGAGTGGATTATCGACTAATATGGAGAAGTAGGGATTAACGCCGGCCCTGTGTGGAGCCCGGGGTTCATCCTGAGTGGATTATCGACTAATATGGAGAAGTAGGGATTAACGCCGGCCCTGTGTGGAGCCCGGGGTTCATCCTGAGTGGATTATCGACTAATATGGAGAAGTAGGGATTAACGCCGGCCCTGTGTGGAGCCCTGGGTTAATCCTGAGTGGATTATCGACTAATATGGAGAAGTAGGGATTAACGCCGGCCCTGTGTGGAGCCCTGGGTTAATCCTGAGTGGATTATCGACTAATATGGGGAAGTAGGGATTAACGCCGGCCCTGTGTGGAGCCCTGTGTTAATCCTGAGTAGATTATCGACTAATATGGAGAAGTAGGGATTAACGCCGGCCCTGTGTGGAGCCCTGGGTTAATCCTGAGTGGATATCGACTAATATGGAGAAGTAGGGATTAACGCCGGCCCTGTGTGGGCCCGGGGTTCATCCTGAGTGGATTATCGACTAATATGGAGAAGTAGGGATTAACGCCGGCCCTGTGTGGAGCCCTGGGTTAATCCTGAGTGGATTATCGACTAATATGGAGAAGTAGGGATTAACGCCGGCCCTGTGTGGAGCCCTGGGTTAATCCTGAGTGAATTATCAACTAATATGGAGTAGTATTCCTTAGAGTTACGTCAACTGGGTCTGGGGCCTATCCACTGAGTAGAGTACCTTTTGGTGAGTTTTATATTTTATAAACAAGAGAGGATTTTATTTGGTAAGGCATGTATATTTTTATTATGTATGTGATTAGTGCACATTCTGTTGGAATCATATTTTATTATGTGTATTATGAAATGGTTTCATTTGGCAAAAGGTAGTTGTGTTGTATAGGATTTCTGATTTTATGATGATACTTTACCAATACATGCTTGCATGTGTTCGTAAGTGTCATTACTATTAGCATGCGCTGAGCGGGGCTACTATGCCCAATTTTTCATTTAGTATCAAAATAATGGTTTTTGTAGGCCTTTCATGTTAAATTGTATTAACACATTTTTCCTATTGATTCTCATCTTTTGCTGCAGCGTTCACGGAAAGACGTGATGAGAGAGGGTGCTAGCTGGGTAGCATTTCAGAGGTAGTGGAAGTAGTAGGAAGCTAAAGTATAGGGGTGTGACTGAGTCTTGTATGTTGTAGTCTGGAGTTATGCAAATAAAATTGTTGAGGATAAGTAAGAGAACAATCTACGTGAAGAGTTATTTAGATGTGCTTCTGCTTGTAAAAAAAGACTCTGATAGTGGGGTTCTGCCCCCCACGACTTGCCCACGTCTCGTACAAAAATTTTCGTGTTCCTATTAAGGGACTGGTGTCAACCCGGCCACCTGACATTTCATATACCAAGTTACAGCTAATCAGGTATTCATTTAAACACACATTGAGACATTTCACGTGCTTTTCCCATCGGCAATCGGCCGTCCCGCCACACCATATTATATGTTAAATTCAATGTTTTATGAATATAATTCTACCACGCAGAGGGGGTCACACAGCATAATTTCACACAACACGATTTAGCTAGATTTGGAGCTCTGCATTTCAAATTCACGTCAATTTCAAAGTTTATACACTTAATATATTTAACATAATACTTATTTTTTTGTTATAACAAACTGGAACACGAAATATACTAGTTATTACCTATACAGAAAGGGGATTTATACACATTCACTCAGCAATTTGACATGCCTGGCGCATCCAGACATTCTCTTTCTGGATAACATGACTGTCGCCCTCAATACGTCTGGGCACAAATTTAAATAACAATACGCTATTTACATATGAATGCGGCCTCATGCTAATTTCTAGTGACGCTTCCAGGTATTGTTCTATGGTTATAGGTATATGGGCATTGCCTAGTTAACGTCACTGTGTAAAAAATAACCGGCCAATATTTAAAGTAGGCTACTCTCTGAAATTCTAGAAAATATAGTTTTGTAACATGTCCTAAATTTTAGGTGTTTGGAAATATTCGCACTTTGGTGTTTTAGTGTATGTTATAGGTATTAGGACATTGCCTAGTTAACGTCACTGTGTGAAAAATAACCGGCCAATATTTAAAGTACTCTCTGAAATTCTAGAAAATATAGTTTTGTAACATGTCCTAAATTTTTAGATAATTTAGGTGTTTGAAAATATTCGCACTATATTGGTGTTTTGGGAAGGATATGTAAACGACAGATAACACCAAAATAAATGAAACAGAAACATGTGTAGTGTGGATTTAACCAGAGAAGATCTGATTTAACATAGTTGAGATGTTTTCAATGAGTGTTATCTTGGTTTAATAGCTTTTAATGGGGTTTAAGTCCTGCAAAGGTCGTGGTGAATTCTACTGCAGACAAAACTGCATCATGGATGGTTTATAAGAGAATCGTTTTTGAAGCCAATCCTATCCATATGAAAAGTGCCCCCTGACAAAAAATAACGAAAGAGAAAATCGGCGCCGAGAGAAAGGAAACGAAAAGAGGCAAGGGAAACTTTACATGTATAGTCTCTCTAAAAATACCGGTATATATCCCACCGATATAATGCCGGGTCAAAAGATGCAACCGGGAAGTTTTTGCCCCCGACATTTTTAGTTTGCATCCGATGATATCCGTCTCCACAAGTATTTAATTGTGTCCATTTTCTTTACGGTTTCATTGCCAACTCTCAGTATGCATCTTGCATTTACCTTCTTCTTTGAAATAATCATGCATTCAGTTTTCTTACAGTTGATTGTTAAACCTTTTCTGCCATATTCTTCAACGATTCTGTCCAAGTTGTTTCGAATGTCGGTTTGGTTTGCCGCCAGGAGAACAGTGTTTTTAACATACCTCAAATTATTAGCGTTTATTGATGTTGTTGCCTCCAATCATCATGCCCGGAACTTTAGCTATTCTCGTAGAATCACTTCACTGCAGATGTTAAATAAGTCTGGTGAAAAAACACACCCCTGGCGAACCCCCTCAAGCTTCGTTATTGTAAATTCGGAGTAATGACCCCTCAGAATAACGAACCTTGCTGTAAATTCGGAGAAAATGAACAGTTTCGGAGTAATGGACCTACGGAATGGGCTATTCCAGAAAATAGGTGCACACCCCTATAGAGGAGTAACTTTTAATCTAAGAAATGTCCGGATTTCCAAGTCTGCTTTCTGAAAACGACTGGAATTCCAGTTGCCAATGTTACTGGAAAAAGCTTGGAAATCCAATCAAATGCAGGAAAAATCACGGAAATGTTGAAAATTAGCTCTCAAATTGCGGATTTCTGATTTTGAACTATTTTTCTGCCGGATTTTTTTGCCTTTGGGCACTTTAAAAGTCTGGATTTCCAACAGTCACGACTGGACAAAAAGTCCGGATATCCGAACTCCTCTATAGGGGGTGTGCATCTATTTTCTGGAATAGCCCAATTAGGGTTTAGGGTTAGGATTAGCTAGAAATCTTCGGAGAAAATGATCCTTCGGAATAACGACCCTCAGGAATAACGACCCTTCAGAATAACGACACGATACCGAGTTTACGTGTGTTCTTATTTTGCAGTGGGTTGCTGCAGCAGTAGATGTGCCAAAGACCGCCATGACTGACGGTAGCGTATGTGGTTCCGATACTGAACCCAGGCATTTCATCCTACATTTCTATAATCCAGCCGAGTACTGGTATCTGAACTTAACGTTTAGTGGTGGTCCCAAATATGCACTACAGGAAGTAGGTCTTGCATGGAGCTATGAAGATGTGCACTTCACAAACCCGAAAAACAAAAGTAAGTACTTTATAAGCCGTGTTATTTGCGCGATTGGTTGCGACGGTTATTTAGATGGTTGATTAGGGTTCTGCGCATAAGGCTAATTGGCGGTTGGCGTGGTTCTGATACTGGACCTAGGTATTTCATCTTAACAATCCAGTCCAGTTCTGGTTTGATGATGTGGTAACAAAATTAATACACACGACTAAAGAGCACAGATGCACACATTATTTCTTGACCTTTTCGGGAAAAATGTTTCTGGCAGGCCCTATGTGTGTGGAAGGGAGGGAGTGGGTTGGGGTCATAAAACTTTCAGCCCGATATATGGGGGGGTCGTAAAACATTTCAGCCTTGGTAGGGGGTCATAAAATTGACTCCGGTCACCGACATATTCACGAACCCCCTTCCGAAGAAAATGACAACCCCAATATCATATTAGGGCCGAAATGTTATATAGCGTATAATAATAATAATAACATTATTAATATGTTTCCTAATCTTTGTACTTCTACAGATATGCGGCAGTACGAGTTTAATCAAAGTGCTAATTTCCTGCAAAATGTAGTTCCTATGGAGAAATCCTATACATGCGGTGATGGCCTTAACGTTCAGACCACCATGGTCTACATGTACTTTGCGGAATTGCAGCTGATGCCATATGCTGAGAAGGCTGAGGGTGACTTTGGCAAAAGTAAGTAACATGATGGTGCGATTGCATTCATAGTATAGAGGCAATGTTGGGAACAATGGAACATGATCCCATGGTACATGTATGAGCCCGGGGTAAAGCGGTGTATACCGAGAGTGACTGTGATTACAACTACCCTCAAATTGAAGTACTCTTTTCAACATCATATTTATTAATAAACATTTTGTGAAACAATAAAACATCAAATATTATGATGATTAATTTGCGGTTTAAAAATGGAAATAATGCAAAAATCATACATTTTATGTTGACTTTTCATAGTTCCAAAATCTTTAGTTTCATGAAGCTATCACGATTGACTTTTTTGATGCAAGCATTCAATTCAATAATGGTAGCTAATGGTATACGATTTGTATCATAAATCTTAAATTTGTGAAAAATTTGCCATGTAAAATGCAACTCTTTTGGTCAAAACGTGACTAAGATAATGCGCTATCAGAGAAGCAATCTGGATATTAGGAAGAGAGCACCGAACAGAATAATATGAACAGAGACGAGGGGCCATTATCTTAGTCACGTGTACGATCCACTTCTGGGCGCTGGTGCGCCCTCTGTTGGTGTACAGGAGTTTGATCAAAAAACATCACTCTGAAGATGGCCGTCGCCCAAAATGGTTGACACTATCAGGTCATAATTGGTATTGACAAGGTCAAATTTATTATCGGAAGTACCATGTTGAAAAAGACCTTCGTTCTCGTGAACGTTGAAAAATTCATAAACTTCTGAATGTACAGAGCTGCATCATAGTTTTTCGGCAAATATCAGCCATTGGTCGGGTAGATAGTCATGCAATGAAAGTTAACAGATGAGTATCGGATGACCGAATTATCCAGCTTTCCAGATATGACATTCACCTGAGCTAAATTTGTTGTCAAATGTTGACAGTTGGTAACAGGTGTCATGCTTGAAGTATGGCATACTGCAGTTACTTTCCGCTTTCCTATACACAATACACAGAGCTCTCACAATTCACACGTGACCTCAACAAGTAGTGTATGTTAGAAGTATAGGCAATTTCCTAGTTAACGTCACTGTGTGAAAAAATAACCGGCCAATATTTAAAGTATTCTCTGAAATTCTAAAAAATGTAGTTTTGTAAAAAATGTCCTAAATTTTTAGCTAATTTAGGTGTTTGGAAATACTCGCACTTTTGTGTTTTAGGAAGGATATGTAAACGACAGATAACACCAAAAATATGAAGAAATTATTTCCAAACCGTGTTAAGTCTGCAAACCATTATGCTTCTCATTTTCAAGAACGCTGGTTAACAATAAGCACACTATTGTCTCATGTCGTAAACAAAAGCCCACACAATAATTTGTTACCTTGCGTTCGCTTTATAATCGTTCACCCAACTGAAACTATAATACCAGCTCATTGCTCATTGCACAGGTAAAACAGAAACTTGTGTTGTGTAGATTTAACCAGAGAAGATCGTATTTAATCAGTTGAGCTGTTTTCAATGAGTGTTATCTTGGTTTAATCCCTGGTTTAATAGCTTATACTGTGGTTTAAGTCCTGCAAAGGTCGTGGTGAATTCTACTGTAGACATGACTGCATCATGGTTAAATGAGTTTATTGCCAGGGGTTGTTACCGCCCCGGTTAACGCCTTCTTGGCTGAAACATTGGTAATATAGGACTGGTTTTATAGCCTAAAGATGTGAGTGTTATTGACCAGTTTCATTTTTTGATTTGCAAAATTGACGGTATGCACAGAAAATCTAATTTTACTTTGTATTTTCTTCTTGTTTATCCCTATCTCAGATTTGGAGTGTTTTACTCCCTCAAGTACGAACACCGCACTCATCGTCGGTGTCACTGTGGGAGTCGTGTCCGTGGTTCTGCTGATTGTAGCTGTGGCTGGAATCGTAGTAAAACGGACAAAAATGACGGGACATGATTTGGATCCTATCATTAATTAGACTGAACATATAATACTTTGTTGGTAAACACTCATCATGTCAACGTAGAAGTGAAGATCAACATTAGAATAAAAATGAAAATTATTAATTTAGATTTCAACACTACTTGTTTATTTCGAGTACCGGGAGCGCTTTCGAGGAACTTCCTCGTCATCAGCCGATGTTGTTAGCTCTGATGTTTTTTTGGAAACGGCTAGAGATCGTGACGTCATCAAGTGTGATGTCATCTGATCAGGTTGATCTCTAGCCGTTTCCAAGAAAACATCAGAGCTAACAACATCGGCTGATGACGAGGAAGTTCCTTGAAAGCGCTCTCGGTAAGCGAAATAAACAAGTAGTGTTAAAGTCTAAATTAATAATTTTCATTGTTATTAGTATGAATCTGCAATTCTATATATTAAACATTAGAATAGTTGTCTAAGTTTGAATTCCAAACCTAAAGACCATAAGGCGACGAAAAAAAGTTTCTTCAACGATTGATTATGCGTTTTGGGAATATTTGTTTTTATTTTTAGCTACTTTTTGGCCAGAAGTGGATTGATATTGTTTTGATCAGATTTGTCCTTTATATGGTACCCGCAAGAAAAAGGTTTTTAATGTGTTTGCGGAACCAACTGTGACCGTCCCCATCAATAGGCTATATTTATGTCGGCATTTTTACTTTTTGATATTGGGCAGGGAAATTCTCGTTAAAATGAACTTTACAATGATATAATTCATATAGGCCTATATGTTGCTTGTTTGCAAGGTAGATCAATCAGTAAAAATAGTTAAGAAATCCTTTGTTTTCTATTGTTTTGAGAGGTTCAGTGGGCCATATTTCAAGACAAGCTCTTCCGCGAAAGCCCATTTGTGCATGGCGGATGGTCACAATCATTTTAGACTTCATAGACCCTGGTTCGTTACAGAACCGTTGAGAGTTCAATAGAGGACAGATTTTAGAACTTTTGGTGGACCGCATATAGCAGGGAACACCCTATAGAAGTGTATTTTACTTGCTTACTAACTTACTGAGAAACCTTTTGGTCTTAAAAAATAGGTATTATCTTGAAATGCCACAAAGGTATAACCCCGAGTGTTGTCAAATGAAGGGGAAAAAAGTAAGGCATACAATAAAAAACACCGGGGGTTCTACTCCTAATACTTTTAAAGTTGCGTCCATTTTACTACCCCTTTTCCATGGCAAAATATGCTAGTGAGCTTCAATTCAGGACAGCTGTGTGGTAACAGGTTAGGACACATAATGTGGAAACTTGCCAAATCAGTATAGGTGAAATAAATACCCTAGGATTTTACTATTTTGTGCAATGGGGATGCATTATTATTAACCCTTCAAATGAAGAAAGAGTATAGTCAGTTAAATAAATAAAACATAAATTATTGAATTAATTAAATTAATTAATGTCATCCGAGGTCAAAGGTCATGAGGCAGAGGTCAACCGGGGTCAAATGTCATATGGGGTCAACGGGATAGGCTTAGCTCGGTCCACCAGTTTGCGGAACAACCGCTCTTGTTCTGAGATTGCTACCCTAAAACCTAATCCTCACTCAAATTATATAACCCTGATATACTTAAGGGATCTAAAATGAGCGTTTATTGCGTTTCGACAGTATTTTTGTGGGACATGAGAGCACCTCAGACCTATCGAATTGCATTCTGAATACGAAGCATGTCTTTCTGATATCAAATAATTTTCATTTTTGAAAATCACAATATAATACAAATTTTATGACAAATTATAAAATTTGATATTTTTCAAATTTTTGATATATAACAGTCCTCGAAGTAAATTATATAAATCTAATGACATATTCTTAAAGTGTATGTAGAAGGGAGGAAAAGCCGACGGTCAATTGAAAATTTTGACCTTTCATATTGAAGATATGGATTTTTTCCCAAAAGACCTAATTTTTTTGGTGTTTTGGGAAAAAAATCCATATCTTCAATACGAAAGGTCAAAATTTTCAATTGATCGTCGGCTTTTCATCCCACCTACATACACTTTAAGTATAAATCTTCAGATTTATAAAGTTTACTTCAAGTAAGTACTGTTAAATATCAAAAATATCAATTTTTAATGATTTGCCATAAAATGTGTATTAAATTGCGAATTTCAAAAATCAAAATTATTTGATATCAGAATGACATTCTTCGTATTCAGAATGCAATTCGATATGTCTGATGTGCTCTAATATCCCACAATAAATACTGTCCAAACGTTCATACCCCAGCCCTTAAGGTAGGCTTACCTAAATAGAAAAGGGTCTTTTCAGATCCAAAAACTGATACTCACGCAGAAATATTTCATTTCCTATTAGTACTCTTGAGACCGTATAGGTTCTCTCGACCTCAAATTGTTAATGTGAAGATATCATGCTTACTCGGCAAACACAAAACGTTTTACATAAAACGTTTAAATATCGGGTTATATAAAGGGTATCTAAAATGTATGAAACGTTTTTATAATCATGATAATTTAAGGTCCATTCAGTAATTTGCTCATTCAGAA
Organism: Amphiura filiformis; assembly: GCF_039555335.1. Taxonomy (NCBI): domain Eukaryota; kingdom Metazoa; phylum Echinodermata; class Ophiuroidea; order Amphilepidida; family Amphiuridae; genus Amphiura; species Amphiura filiformis. The sequence goes on from NC_092641.1 coordinate 45,109,925, forward strand.
AATCATTAAAATGTAGATTTTTGCACCTTTGTTAGTAGCATAGACATGCGCGTATTTTTTTTTTTTTTTTTTTTTTTTGCGCGCCAGCCCCGGGGTAAAAGCAGGGGGCGGCAAAAAAGAAGGGGCGGCGGAAAATAAAGGGGCGGCAAAAAGATGAACAAAAGTAAGGGCGGGACTTAATGGGTGGCAAAGAGCGGCTGGTTTATTTAGTGGGCGGCAAGGCGCCGTTGGGGTAATTAGGGTGGGGGGGGTGGGGTTAACACCTGTTTAAAAATATTGGTGAAAAAAAATTTAGCTCCTACCGGTATATTCAAAAATTGTATTCATCTATTGCTATGGTAGTTAATCCGATTATGACGTCACTTCTACGGCGTATAGGGATATGCTTTGATGCTTTGACACAAACCAAATCAATATTACACATAACTTTTTGGGCGTACCCTCTACGGAGGGTCGCCAATTTTAGTTTCATTCTTGGCGTTTTCATGACATCCAGTGTTGGATGAAATTTTCATCACGTTTTTGTAGTCTGAAACAATGCATGTGATATTATGCGATGCCTGTTTGTTTTGTTTGTTTGTTTTTATTAAGAACAGTTTTGTGTTTGCTGCGTATGTTACATGCACACCACGTTAGGGTGCATAGAATAGATTTTTATACACAATTCTTTAAGTAAGTTTATATATTGTGGAAATTGACAGAATATTCGATTTATTGAACTTCATCACCATTAAGGAGTAGATGGTTGGATTGAAAATTCAGTCCAGTATTTTCTAAAAAGCTCGCTCCACAAACACTATGCTGTGTTAGTGAACTCTAGATAACAGGACTCCTATTTAATACAACTTGATCTAGGTCAGCTCATTACTTTAGTGGGGCTGTCATCTTTGTAATTTAGAATACCGGTAATATGGCAAATAAAAATGACAAATTGATAAAAATATAAATAATATTATGGAAACTTACTTTTTGTTGCTGAAATTGATATAGTGAGTTATAAAGCCTACGGCTCTATATACTGCCCTCCCATGCGGGGCGTAACCAGACCTGACCTTCCGGGGGCGGGGGGGGGGGGCAAGATAAAAATTTCTGATCAAAAGTTTTAGTATTTATGTGCGAGCTAAAGCGAGCGGCTTGCCGCGAAGCGTTAAATGGGTGGGGTCCAGGGGCCCGCCATAGGGCCCCTGGTGGGGCAAACCCCCGGCGGGGTCAAGGGGGCGTAGCCCCCTGAAGCTCCTGGTATTGGGCATATTAGAAGCTAAAAAAATCAGTGTTTCAGAGTACAAATTTCACAATGAAAGTAGTATAGATCTTCTTCCCTCTTTCTTTCCCTTTTCTCTTCTCCCTTCCCCTTTTCTCTTCTCTCTTCCCTTTTTTTCTTCCCTCTTTTTCTTTTCTTCTTTCCCTTTCTCTTCTTCCCTCTTTCTTTACCTCTTTTCTCTTCTCCTGACCCTTTTTACTTCCCTCTTTTTTCCCCTTTCTCTTCCCTCTTTTTCTTCCCTCTTTTCTTTCCTTCCCCTTTTCAACTTCCCAATTTTTGCTCTTCTTCCCAGTTTTTTTGTGCCGGGGGCAGCTTGCCCATGCCCCCCCGACCTCCCCACTGGTTACGCCACTGCTCCCATGGCAAAAGGGCCTAACTGACAAATTGATTTTATTGAGATACCGTAATTGATTAAAACCGTCATCAGCCTAGCTGCATTGACTTGTACATGGTAACCCGTCCTAATTTGGGTATTTATTAGTGTTTATAAGTATTTTATGTTTTGAATAGGTATAAATATAGTATCCATTGACCTTCCTGTATTTGAAAACTCCATTTCTCAAAAAATAGCTTTAGTATAATAGCAATGCCTGTGTGATTGCCCCTCTTACCTGAAGTCCAGCAGTCCTTAGCTATTCACTGCACTGAGCACACACCGAAGAGCTCAGAACAGAAGGATTGGAAAACATTTGGGTTTTTTTTAAACCTACCCATGACACAAGGTTAATTATGGTATGCTGATATGTATGGTACGGTGTCTTATCTCCGCCAAATTCCCCCTTTTATTATTCATACCCCAATTTTTATTCCTTTTTTTTTTATTTCCCCACCCTTTTTGCAAAATACCCCCCCCTTTTAGCAAATAGTTCCCCCTTTTGACTTTCCCTCATTTCAAACAGTGTCCCCCTTTTTTCACTTTCCCTTTGAGCAAATAGTTCCCCTTGTTTACTTTCCCCCTTTTTTTCAAAAAGTTTCACCCTTTTGCAAAATTCTCCCCTATGTCAAAGTACCGGTATAAACGATCGAAGCCTTGATCAAGGCTAACTAATTTGAAAAGGGAGAAAGTAAAAATGGGAGAAACCATTTCTTGAGTGTAAAAAGGGGAAAACTATTTGAAAAAGGGGGAGTGTGAGAAAGGGTGACTATTTTTAAACTTGGGAAAGTAAAAAGGGAGAAATTTGTTGCAAAAATGGTGAAATTAGGTGCAAAAAGGGGGAAAGTAAAAAAAGGAGGAACTTTTTGCAAAAAGGGGAAAGAAAAGGAACTATTTGAACATGTTGAAACGGGGAAAGTGAAAATTGGAACTATTTGCAAAAAGGGGAAACTAGTTGCAAAAAGGGGGAACTATTTGCCAAAAGGGGAAAGTAAAAAAAAGGAACTATTTGAAAAGGGGAAAGTAAAAAGGCCATTTGCAAAAAGGGAAAACCCTTTGAAAAGGGGGGAAAGTAAAACAAGGGGAACTATATTTGCAAAACGGGAACTATTTAACTATTTAAAGAGGGGGAAAAGTAAAAAAGGGGGAACCTAGGCCTATTTGAAAGGGTGAAATTGCATCTGATTAAAAGGGGAAAGTAAAAACTGGGGGAAACTATTTGAAAGGAGTAGGCCTACCCCGGTATAGGGGGCCTAAAGTCAAAAAGGGGGGAACTATTTTAGGCCTACAAACTTAAATGTTGATTTTTCCCAGAGCCCCATTCTATTAAAATTTGATGGGTCCAACCCCGGTCCAACACTTCTTCTTTCTTTCTTTCTTTCTTTCTTTCTTTTTTCCTATTTTGACCTTCAATTTTTTACCTGACACCCTCCTCCTGCGATTGATTATCAGGCATAAAAATCGCCCTCACGTTTCCACTTCATGATTATAAGTCACATGATCTACTGAACATGTGATTATTACTTTTCCGTATAGCCTAAGTAGTGCAATATCCAAGTGAAAAATGTGACACCGTGCTACAAGTAGGACTTATCCTATAGGTCATGAGCTCTTACATTAATAAATATTACTCCCTCTCAGAGGAGTGCCGTATAAAGCTGCATACAGCACAGTGACGGACGGGTAGTGGGTTGGGGGTTGGCGGGGGGGTAGGCCAATTTTGTTTGAGGTTTGAATTAATTGTAACCAATAGTTTGGTATTTTATAATTATTCTTGACCAGTAAGTTCGGGGTGTTCCGACATGTGAACCAAATTTAGTGGCGCGGCGGCAGGCAGGACGGCCGGCCTTGGGTGAAAGCGTTTGGGGGGGTGATTTTGAAAAAGTGGACCTTTTTTGGACCTTTTACAAAAATTTCTTTGACAAAGCATGCGGAACCGTCGCAAAGGAACAAATTTTGCCTTTTTGGACCAAACAAAGAATTAAAAAAGTGGTCATGGGGGGGTAAAACAGTTGATAAAATCCATTTTCAAATGTTGGGTAACATTTTCTCCAGCCGTTTTAACCTATACTAATTCTTAACGGACCAAAATAAAGCATGCTATTTTTTTGTCAAACGACGGTTCCATTCTTTTCGTCACCAAATTAAAATTAAGATTCAGTGATAAGTTGAAAGATTTATAAATAAAAGTATATTATTATTTAGTCTAGGCTTATAAATCATTAAAAGATGTCGAACTTTTAGAACTCGGCGAAACTCCAATTTTTAATAAAATTTAAATAAATCAATCTCAAAGGACAGGTTATAAGTGAACAATCCAAACAATTTGGATTTAGGATTTTAATTTTGATTTTAATCAACAATATCTAATTCATCATTCATTCATTCATTCATTCATTCATTCATTCATTCATTCATTCATTCATTCTATTCTATTCTATTCTATTCTATTCCATTCCATTCCATTCCATTTCATTTCATTTCATTTCATTTCATTTCATTTCATTTCATTTCATTTCATTTCATTTCATTTCATTTCGTTTCATTTCATTTCATTTCATTTCATTTTATCCATGGGGCTGGGATATATACCGTAAAATGGGGTAACTTCGGTCAGCGGGGTAACTTTGGTCGGTCAAATATATTTTTTTAAATGGTCATATTTTCGTACAGCAATATTGTTTTTAGTCATATTTGGTGCTAATTTGTTAAGAAATATATTTGGAATAAATAATAGTTGCTCATGTCCAATTTCCTCGAAATTTACGAAAAATTCGGGATTTTTGACCCAAAAATTAGCATTTTTTAACATTTTTTTCAGAAAAAATAAAAATCGATATTTGTGAGCAAGGGTGTGTGCTTGATTAATTTTGCAAGGGGGCAAATGTCACAAAAACAATAACTTCCCCATATACAGCGAAGATCAATTTTTTTGATTTTTTTTCTTCATGGAATGTAATACTCTGACCAAAGTTGCCCCAAATGCGGGGTAACTTTGGTCAGGCTATTTTTAACCCCTAGGGCACCCTTACAAAATTATTTAAAAATCTTTTTCAACTTCAAGGTGTAGAAGGGAACCCTAATGTCATAAAAAAGAGTTAATTAGAAATATAATTGGTTTTGTTTGGAAGCAGTGGTTTAAAAACTCTGAAAAGTGCCTAAAGTTACCCCATTTTACGGTATTTTTTTTGGGGGGGGGGGGTCCCAAATTTACAACCCCTTAAAACAGGCTAAAATTGTATTGAAATCAGTCTTTTTGATTTAAAAAAAAAATCTGTGGTCATCAATCTTGTGACTCCTACAAACAATTTAGTCATCAAAAACTTTATGATCCCCCTATTTTTCTTTCCAAAAATTTATGACCCCTTCCCCATTATATTTGGGTACCCCCACCACCCCCCCCCCCCCTCCGAAGAAAATGCCAGGATTGCCAGCGCCTTCCATTTTATTCCGGGCAAACATGTATCCATTCGCAGCCTCGTGAGCTGTGGCTGGTGAGTAACGATTAATTTCAGAGGGAGTGTAAACGCTAAAATAAAAAGCGTACGGTCACATGCCGAATCGTTTTGTGAAAAGCGGAAGTCGGAGCAGTATCATTAGATTGCACAGTGGAGGTCATTGCAGAAATTTTCGGGTTTTAAAAGAATTGGCATTATTTACTTGTTGAATTTGCAGTGTATATCCAAAACCGTATCACAATGAAGTATATGGCACTCGCATTTTTTGCTGCAATTGGTAAGTCAGGTCGTAAATCACAGGACATTTTTTCATGCATGATCGAAGCGACAACATGAACATGCATTGGCACAATACGGGTTCCTTGGCGTGTCATGCATGTAGCTGGTCCGATGGTCCATATTATATAAATAAATATTTAAGTTGAAGACCTTCAGGTTAAATAAGAAATTAAATAAAAAAGAAATGAATGCAAACCACTAACAATAACATGACTATAAACTCAGAGCTAGCTCGAGAGTACTAGTCTAGCTAATACAGGTTTACATTTTTATTTAGTAATTTGCTCTTAAATTATCTTGCTGTATTTCAGCTACATGTAGAGCGCCATGTAGCGCTTCTGGTTTTTTTTTAGAACAATACTGTTACGTAAGAAAAAGAAGAAACTCACCCCAGAGCCCGCCCTACTCATTATTTCATTGTACTTAAATTGCAATTGCCTCCACACATTACATAATGTCAATGATAATCAACACAAAGCTTTTGTGAGGACTAGTGTCTAGTGAGTGGATAAGAAATTTACAGCGGTGGATAAGAAATTGACAGCGGAGAGGATACGAACGACATGCCGATTTTTAGTTGTCAATCATGAATTGCCGCAACGTTTTTAGTATTTTACTGCATGGCATTCCGCAAACACCATGACAATTAATTATGCCGTATTTTTCCAAAGATCATCTCATATGAAGTAACTGCTGAATGCGATCTGTACTTTTGTAACATTCCGATCGCTTTCGGCTTTTGGTCATGCCTATTATCGGCAAATTTGCTTGAAAACATGTGAGTTCATGTTGTGTAAACATAAATGGACACAAAAAAACAGTGTAATTTAGATGTTTAAGGTGGGCATTTTATAGGCTTTTTATAGCCTCCATCAGAGCCCGAGAAGACAGGTGAATACAGGTGAATACAGGTGAAAATGAAATTACGATGCAATAGGCCTACAATGTAATTTGAATGCGCAGCAGATCTATAGAAATAACGTGGCCCGTTTTATGTAGAATTAGACCATGTCTGGCTAGAGCCTACAATCATAACAATGTGTTCATGCACTTGAGACAACTTGACTTGAGTCATTCCATGCCAACTCACTCACCCAAATTTCTGAAAAGTTGGCAGGTGACCCCTTCAGAATTTGATGTTACATGTACATACTTCATCAAAGTATTCCATTTTGGTCATAATGAATGCACCGAAAACGGCAGCTTGATAGTCCATGTCATTTTTGCGCTACAATGGCTACGGCCTCTCGAAATTTTGCCGGGACCCCCCTCTTTTGCTGTGGCATGTCACGCCGCTGAAAAGATGCATGTTTATGTCTTCATAACTTTGTAACAAAAGGGAGTATTAAAGCAAAAATGTGTGATTTTCATTTATAAAGGTGGTACTACACCCCTGGACAATTTTGTGCCTATTTTTGCATTTTTCTCAAAAAATATTGCGCATATATGTATAGGGGCAAGGTCTACAACTACTGCACTGAAAATTCAGCACCTCAAGGCAATTTACCAAACAAACGGGTACAATCATGATAGTTAAGGTTACACAAAGAGACGTATAAAAAACGTATAAAAGACGTATAAAGTTGTTCTCTAAAACAGAGTTTTCTCAGTAATCAAATATCGCAGCGAGTGAAATGTTGGTGCATTGGATGTAGCTTAACATTTTTGTGTAGTGTTATATGGTCATTTTCACAGTAAAGGGTGTAACTTTTGATTTTTAGAGTCAAAATTTCAAACCACTTATATATGTTTCTGTTTACTGAAATCATGCATAGAAGCAACTTAAATTCCAGTAAAATAATGTTTCAAGGCTTAAACCTTTTGATTTCTAATAAAAAAATTGACATTTCCATAACATTTTGGTTAAAATCTAAGAAAAAATGTATTTTACATAACATCAGAAAACTATGACAAGAAAGCTGTAATACATGTGAAATCCCATTCCAAAGTAAGTCAACAGATATAAGTTAAATTTTATACCATGTTTTGCTATGTTTGTAATTGCAGTTTTGAAAATTTTTAACATCAAGTGTCATTTACAATGGAAATTTCCAAACCTGAAACATATTTTTAAGTTTTAATTGGGTTCCTAAAATAATTTGAATGTCTAACTTCATGTACAAATACTACTTGATGAAAGGAACCTCCCAGCCAAGTTTCACAGAAATTGGAGTTATTTTTTAGAATTGGCAATTCAAGCGATTTGTGTTTCGGAGGCTTCAGTTAACAACACAGGTGATCATAAAAGTAAAATATTTGGCTAACTACTACAAGTTGACATAAAAAATAGGTAAAAATATCACAATTACCCATTTTCATGCTTTGCTTCTAAGTATTGAATTTCAGTTGTGACAAAAATTAAATTATCACAGCAAGTCATTTTTTTTGTTTCGGAGGCTTCATGTTAACAATGGCTAAACACTGCAAAAGTGTTTTTTTTGAAAACAACACTGTTGGGATCATCTAAGCTGTTATTTTCTTGTGTGTATTGAATCAATGATTCTATGCGGCAGATATTGTAGATTTATAGCATGTTAACTTTTTTCACCCATTTGTTAAGTATGGTGTTTTTTCATGTGAAGCCTCGAAACAGGCTTTTTGGGTATCAGTATATTTTTCAAACATTAACCATAATATCAAATTTTTTTTTAATTTATGACATTCTGCACATATCAAGTAACGATTACAATGCAGATATCAGTATGAAACACCAATTTAGATATGCATAGATGATAATTAATCTTATTGTTGTTTCGGAGGCTTCATTTGTTTCGGAGGCTTCAATTGTTAACGGAAAGTTTGTATTGGGTCCCATTTTCAAACGGTGATATATATCTCCACGCTTTAAAAACAAGTCACTTGAGGATCTACTTTGCTACATTTTGATAAATAGATTGGATGAGCTCTTTTATTTCTATTTGCCCAATCTTGCTGAACAGTTTGTTTCGAGGCTTCAAAAAGTTAACGGAAAAACGGCTCTTTGAAGTCAAGATTTTATAAAAATTTTAAAAGCTTGCAAATCGACTAATTTTTGTTACCCATTTTAAGTTAAGATAACAACTGTTATGAATCAAGAAGAAGTGAAGAAATAACCAAGAATTATGAACCAAAGCTACACCCACAAAGTTTGTTAACATTTGTTAACGGAAAATGAAGCCTCCGAAACGACAAATATCGAAGTCCGGTTCTCAAAAATACAGGGCTGTTCACAATTAAATCTAATGTGGCAGTGTTTACTGAACATATGACTGTACTTTCAGGATAAGAAAAAATATCCATGAACTAACTGAAGAAAACACAGGGTTTTACAAAAATGTTACTGTTGTTTATAGTTTTTCAACATGACAATATTAAGTACAATTAAGCCTGCTAAAACTGAACGCAGTAACTCCCAAAGCTGATTATGCTACCCAAGATAGCTGCTAACTAAATGACTTATGTGGCCAAAAATCATGGAATTCTGTGGCTTTATTAGAATACTACGGATTAAAATGTTAAAAATCCAAAGTTACACCCTTTACCGTGAAAATGACCATATACAAATTATTAGAATAAATTAGAAAATCCTTCGTTTAAAGCATTTTTACCCACCATGTTCACAAGATCAAAAACACGTTCCATGAGGTTTTTTTCAAATGTGCGCTCCGTATAAATCCACACCGAGCGATTGTTTTCTTCTTTTTCCTATTGTATTACAAATCGATCAAAGAAATAATGTTGCCATGGGGAAGAACCAAATACAGTACCGATTAAATTTTAAAAGCCCGTTTTGGGGAAAATTTTGGAGAATTTGCTTGAGAAAAAGCTGGTTTGTGAAATTATCGATATCTTGATTACGAGACGTTAATTTAGACATCTGAATACGACACGGTTTCAGATTTGAAGCATGTTTGACTGCCAAAAAGGGCAAAATATAAAGTTTCAAAATATATTGTTTTAAATATGTTTTCTAGACTGAAATTTTGTGCAGAATTCATTTCTGAAGTCAGAAATGCACAATCTGTCATTGGGCAATTCCACGGTAACTCGTGCTACACTTTATGGTGTCCTTTTACATACTTTGTGCTCCAACTTTTTAAACTCATTTGATTGGAATCTGTATTTTTTGTATTCTAATACCCAACATTCGAGGCTAGATCCTCATAGTATTGCTAAATGAATATATCAACTTTTGTACGTATGGGACAGCTGCGAAAAACGGTAACTCGTGCTACGAGCAGAGGACATGCTAAAAAATCACTCATTTTTATTTTGATCGTGTCCTAAAACAAAAAACATTAAAGCCTAATTATTATATGATAAGTAACTGCTATGCTAAGGTTTATCTTGGTATAACTTAAAAAGTTTTATCAATCATAGTTTTACTTTGACTGGCAAAAACATGGTAACTCGTACTACGGTAACTCGTGCTACAGTTTGTCCGCCATATACAAATGGTTAATGTTCTTTTAAATGTCAAAGTTTCTTGATAAAAATTCCTCAATGACTGGTATATGATCAAATAACCCAATCTATGTACATATAACCAAAGTATACTTTGATATAACCATGATAACCCCCAAAATAACCCAATTTATGTACAAATAACACCAATACAGTGCATGTATCAGCATACAATGTACCACACACATTACATCCCAGCATTTATACTTTTAAGTACAAACAGGAATACAGGATGGAGCAAGGGATTAAAATCCCTTGCTCCATCCTGTTTGGATATTGCATACATTGTAGGGCTTAAATTTCAACAGTTAAATTGAAGTCAACAATTGATATATTGATAGGTTATTTCACCCTAAATTAGTTCACAAAACTTGTAATGTTCGTGGTTCTTTACAATGATCGGCTCTGTAAGTTTCTTTAAAATTTAAAAATTGCTTTCTGAGGTACCGGTATAGAATGTTTGGTCATCTTTTGGTTGAGATCATTTCCTGTGATTTCCTGCTTGGTGCATTACTGAATACAGTTTGCACAATTTCAATCACTTCACCTGGAAAATGAGACCCATCATACTCAGCAACATGAACAAATTTTGTATCAGTCATACAAATCTCAGTATCAACTTGAAATGTCAGTGTGGCTGTTAGCTAGTCTCAGGATTTCCAGTATATATATTTCTTGGGCTAGATTGGGGGGGGGGGAACTAAAATGTTGGTTGCATCATTTTGACCAGGTATTAGTAATGGGATATAGAGCATTTCTTTTAGAGAGACTGTACAAGTTTTAAGTCTTCGAGCTTAAAAAAAGGGACTTTATTTTGGTAAAAATTTGGGGTTTTTTGCACTATTTTGGCGCATGATCAGGGTGGAACTGGCTCCTTGAACCTGTTCTCTATCTTTGCCTTCCATATTTTTACTTTCATTTTTCTGTCAGAAGGGCACTTTTATCTTTAATTTTGGGCCCCCACACATGTGTGTTTGCCTGGTTGTTGAACTTTGTTTGTTTCTTTGTTCGGCTGCTCGGGCGGAAGCAAATTGATTAATCCACTGTGCAGCTTCAACACAATAATCGATCAACTACATACTTGGTATAGGCCTACTATGCCAGATAGATAGATAGGTATGGTGATAGGATATGGTGGCTTGATGTGCTGTATAGTTTTGTGTTATGTTATTTGCATATTTATGAATATCAATGAGCTTATTTGCATATTTTGCCTACATTTTCATTAATCCACTCTGCAGCTTAAATGCATAAAATAACCAATCAACTTTAAACTTGGTTTGGTGATTGGATATTGTGACCTGATGTTTGTCACATGTTATTTGCATATATTTATGAATATTAATGAGCTTATTTGCATATTGCATATCATTTGTATTTACAAAACATTGTTATTTACACACTTTTGAGTGAGTGCCACCTTAATTACGAACCGCGTAATTCTAGTTTGCCGGGGGAAGTCTGCCCCACCTGCCCCCCCCCCCCCCGGCTACACTACTGCTAGAAAGTTGTTACCATGGTTACATAAATGCATATTCATGCAGTTGGGAGATACCTCTATTGCTGCCAAGTGGTATTTTGCATTACCTTTGCTGGTACAGGGGGAAAGTGGGCTATGGTAACTCGTGCTACATCGGTAACTCGTGCTACTGGTAACTCGTGCTACAGTTTTTAAGGGGTCATTATTATGTGGTGGATAGTGTTTTGTATTTCAATTTCTTATTTTTATTCAAGGTACTACTAGTAGAAGGAAAATAATAAGTGGCATCAATTAAATTGCCAACATTTTGTAAATATATTAAAAATGCATCTCTCGGTAACTCGTGCTACACCATATTTAGTGTTATGAAAACACAATGAAAGGAAAAAACTAGCGGGGGTTATTTAAAATGTGATGGATATTTCTTGAAGACCATATTTCATAGATATAAAATGTATCAAATTAAAAAGAAAAGTGCCCCTGTTTAATAAAATAGGCCCACTTAGAAAATATCTAAGTTGAACAGGATTTTTCCACTAAAAATACACTCTCCAAAGAATTTTTTTTTTTTTAAACAAAATGTTAGAAAAATGCAGAAAAAAGTTTAGAACTTGAACATTACATCTGTTTGGAATAATATGAAAGTTAAAAGAAATACATAGAGGCAATTTTATTTTTTTGAGTCATGTCCACTTTTGCTTGGAATTGCCCCATTGTTTTCCTGATATGAGCATTACAGTAGAGGCATATGCTTTTGACGGAAATAAAAATATGAGATCCATAAGTGACAACATCATCACAACATATTTGAACTCTATTGGCACACTTATAAAGGCTCTGCAAGGCTCACATCATGTTGTAGTGCAAGTCTGACATCTGATTGGTGCACACACACTGAATATAGTTCACATGATTGCGCAATATTACAGGTACTAACTGTTCCCGATTTTGCTCAAAAATGGGGTGGCGAGTCAATTTGATAAAAAATTAGAACTCAAAAATATGCATTTTAGCACAAGTTTGATACTATATCCCTGTAGTACTGTATCATGGGAATAACTGATTAGTTTTTCTGAAGTCAGAAATGCAAAATCTGTCATTGTTTTCCTGATATGAGCATTACAGTAGAGGCATCTGCTTTTGACGGAAATAAAGATATGAGATCCATAAGTGACAACATCATCACAACATATTTGAACTCTATTGGCACACTTATAAAGGCTCTGCAAGGCTCACATCATGTTGTAGTGCAAGTCTGACATCTGATTGGTGCACACACATTGAATATAGGTCACATGATTGTGCAATATTACAGGTACTAATTGTTCCGATTTTGCTCAAAAATGGGGTGGCGAGTCAATTTGAGAAAAAAATTAGAACTCAAAAAATATGCATTTTAGCACAAGTTTGGTACTATATCCCTGTAGTACTGTGTCATGGGAATAACTGATTAGTTTTTTAAACATGTCGTCCTCATATTTTTTTTGTTGTGATTTTTCGAAATGCCAAATTTTACGTAATTTACAGATGTCACAAATTGATAAAAAAATTAGAAAAGAAAATTGAGAAGGAATGGAAAGATATTAATGTTATACCCAAGTAGGAACTTATACTGTGCATAACTGACTAGTTTTTCAAGCCTATAGCTCTTGTAGTTTTCTTGTAATCCCGATTTTTATAAATGGCGGGAATTTTTACACACATCAAAATTTTAACGGGTAGGGGAAACATTTTTACATTTTGCAAGTCTTTTCCTTAGTTAAAATGAACAAAGTTAGGCATCAAATGCAAGCCCATTCAATACTGCATAGACTGGTAGGTCAACCATCACTGTAGCACCTTCCTATCACGAGTTATGATTTTTCAAATCAATTTTTTTTCCGATACGGCTTATTTTGGCATGTCAATTGTCACGAGGCATGTCATATTTGAATGATTGTGGCGCGCAAATGATTAAGTCAATCACAAAACAAATACCTGAATCCATCAAATAGTACCCTCAGCTGATATGTTAACATTTTTAAGGGCCATATCTATGTATATTGTAGACTCTATGAGTATACAAAGTTGGCATGTGAAAATTTTGTCACCCAAAAAGTGCGTTTTTCGGGCAAAATCGGCCACAAATCAACATTTTGTAGCAAAACGATGTACGATGCACGCGTTTTGACAAAAAAATCATGTTCTACAAACAATTTTACCCTAGAAAAGACACCTTAGACATTAAACATAGCTATTTTCACTCTGGGGTGAATTTTTACACACTTTGGCAGTGAAACCTGCTTCAAATCTGAGACCATGTCATACCTACATTATTTCTCAACATTCTGCCAATTGCTATTCCATTTGATTTTCACTCCAAATTGAAGCTAGTTTTGCAAAAAACGAGGTTTTCCTCCATCGGTTCGTTCAAAATTTCAGCGCCGACATGCGTGTTTATTCTAAGAGCCATAATGCGGACGCGATTGTAATCATGTAAATTATTGCATCCAATTATAGTTATCATCCGCTTTGAGAACAGGCAATCGTGTAAGCTGATCGATGGCCGAGTGGATAGAGCGTTGGACTGGTAATCTAGTATGAACTATTTTTGTGGGTTCGAATCTCCGTGTGGCTGAATTTTCTTTTTTTTTCTCTTTTCTCATTTTTACTTCCTTTCTTTCCTCTTTTCTTTCTCCCTTTCTTTTTTCATTTCTTTCTTTCTTTCTTTCTTTTTCGTTCATTTTCTTTCTCTCTCTTTCTTTCTCTTTTTCACTATTTCTTTATTTTTTCTTGCTCCTTTCTTTTTAGTTTTATTTGATTGATTCGCTGAGTGCAATGAATCGTGATTGATTGTTTTTCACTTTATATAATTCAGAAATTTGTAGGCCTGCTAAGTCTGTCTTGTTGATTTTCATCCCAAATTCGATTTACAAATAATTGTAATCAGGGGAATAGCAGCATTGATTTCATCAAAGATATCAAGGCTATAAATTCAAAATCAACACATTTTTTAGCTTGACGAAGTGCCCCCAATTAATTTTAAAATTTATAAAATCCTTGTGAAAATTGCCGAAAACGGCTTGTGGCACCCCCCCGCATCCGAGCTCCGGCACGAAAGCTAAGCCAAGTTTCATAGCCTTTTCATGTCTTGACCGTGGATCGATATTCTATTGTAAGTAGGCCTCACGTCCCGCACGCTTGTTCATTTTCTGCATGGCTGTTTCTGTTATGAACTTACGCCCTCTGAAATCAAGCGCATGAAAAACTCTCGGCTAACCTTAAAGGAAATCTATACCATAAACTAATCAATGGCTATTCTGTCGGTCGGACATCCGGGCTATCTCTAGTCTCGGGCCCAAACTGCATGTGGCTCACGGTTTGTTGTGAACAACAGAAACCGGCTGTGAAGGAGGCTACATAGCGATGTTGCTGGAGTGGCATTCAATTTCTGAAAAAACGACACTCGACCATGGAATTTAATTTTAAGTTTGTCAGTATATAAACGGTAAATCAAGTAAGTTTCTTTCACTCTGAAGACTTAGAAACGATTGTTTGATTCCACTGACTATTTGCGATCGAAATTTACATAACACCAATGACAGTAATCATCAACAAAAATCGAATTAGGGACTTGTTTTCACTCGAACATCATCAACCGGAAGTGACGTGACACAGACCGACAGAATATAGTTGCAGTAATAATAAAAACAACAAACAGTAAAAGTCCCAAGCTTATATACGTCCAAATTACGGAGAAATTCTTAATTCCTTACAACAATCAGCGATCAGTTTGTAATCCATGGTGGCGGCCATATTGATACCCGATGTATTTTATTACGCTGTAACAGTACGGTACCCCGATTTTGAAACCAGCAAAATCCGTGCCCCAGCCTCGTCCCTAGTGAACTTTGGTGACACGAAGCGAATATACTACTAAAGTTCAGATTCAACATTCGTTCAAAAGAAAACGCGACAATTTTTACCCATAAAACTACAGAAGAACATAAAAAATGTATTTTAAGTAATATTTATGATCAACAATGTGTTTTGAGAACGAAAAGTAAAAACAGCACTAAAAACCAAAATTCGCTGTGGGGTCGCGAATGCCATAGCAACACACGCTCACCGCGGGTCTGTGTGAAAGGTTACACTACCGCTTGTGGCAGAAAGGATTCGCAAGCAGCTATCATGGGGGCTTCCATGAATCGCAGAAACGAAGGATTAAAAGTGTTTTTTCTTTGTTAGGCCGTGTAAAATTAATATTTTGGTTCTCGTCCCCTCCCTCCTCAATTTCTGGGATTTTTTAGATTTTTCAATTTTTTTAGACTTTGGAATGATTTATGAAATCTTCATACATATAAATAAGTTTATTAGAGAACAAGCATCACTTCCAAGTCTTTTTGTGGTACTCTAGGGGGTTTATTCCTCAGAATCTCACATTTGAAAAAAAAAAAAAAAAGGGCCTCATCGCTTCTCGAGCACTGTTGGAGAAGACCGAAAACTACTGACAATGCTAATTTTACATTGAAAAAAAAAAAAAAAAAAAAAAAACACCTCCTCCCTCATCAATTCATGAAAATCCTCTGGACGAGAACCAAAACATTAATTTTATACGGCCTTAGGAATATTCCGAAATTCATATAGACCGTCTGGTATGTTTAATTTAGGGGTATGGCCATGTGTTTTGAACTCGCCACCCTTAGCGTTACATCACAAATATTATGAATTTTTACACCAATCAAGTTTCAAATTAGAATATCTCCACAACTATCAACCCTAAACTAGCAAAAGTATACATTTTTGGAAAGCTGAAGGCAAAAGCAATTTAAATATACACATTTCAACTCATTGTACAGGGTGACCTTGAAGTTATACAGGGTGGAATAAAAAATCCAAATAAAAAATGGGTCACTTAATGCATTGCTTATTACTAACTTGCAGTTATAAACTGAAAGTAATCAACATTGATTTGGTTAGAGGTTAGGGGGAGCCTACTGACTTTGGAAGAAAAAAAATCACAGCTGTCTGGTAATCTCGGAATACAGGGTGTCCAAAAATATGTTCAAATTTTTTTACAATTCAACATATTTTGAACTGAAACATTTTACCCCTAACCCATACAAGAAAAGTAAGTCCATATTTAGATTCCTCATCAAATTTCCTCTCAGAAAATGTAAACTTTGACTATGATAGGATAAGTAATTAAAAATTTAGGGCAACTTTTAGATTTTGAAGACATCCGCATTGCTTACTACAGTGTTTAATATGAAAACAGGTAGTTTTGCACATAAAAGTTTGCATTTCATAGACTAAACCAATCATAAAGAGTTCAAAATGATTAAAAACAATTAGCAGAATAAATAATCTTTCAAAAGAGCTCTTAACCATGTCTGTAGCCCATATGGATGCAAAGATATGATCAGTTGATTCAACGCACACACACAAAATCTTTATTTCCCATAGACTTTGCACATACCGCCACCGCCTCATCCGCCACCGCCTCATCCCCCACCTCGGTCATTCTGAACTCAAACAACTCCAACTCCACTATCTTAGTTGATAAACAATTCTCTTTTGGAGGTCTGTTAGGGCACACATTTAGCTACAACATGACACCAAACACACTTCAATACCTTTTGTTTAAGCAGAGATATAACAATTTGAACGAGTCTCGATTTGGAAAAGCGTAACAACACCACCATTTTTGGGTGGCGAGTTCAAAACACGTGGCCGTATATAACTATATTAGCCATTGATTAGTTTATGGTAGGCCTACAGATTTCCTTTAAGGGGGTACTACACCCCTGGCCAATTTTGTGCCTATTTTTGCATTTTTCTCAAAAATTATAGCACATTGGTGACAAGTAAGATATGTTTATTATTGGGGCAAGGACTACAACTACTGCACTGAAAATTCAGCAACTCAAGGCAAGTAGTTATTGATTTATTGATCAAATATTGGTTTTCCCTCATTTTTGACTGTTACTCCACAACTGTTGTCTGTGCAGAAATAAAATTTCCAGTGCAGTAGTTGTAGTCCTTGCCCCTATAATATACATATCTTAATTGTCACCAATGTGCTGTAATTTTTAAGGAAAATGCAAAAATAGGCACAAATTTGGGCAGGGGTGTAGTACCCCCTTAATATTGCAACATTTATATAGGTCAAAGTTATAAAAGAAAGAATAAGAAACATAAACAAATGAATTGTAACAATATTCAATATTAATGGCAGCGCCCTGATGGCGTTGGCGAGTAATACACGGGGTGTCCACACCTTTTTGTATTGCGCTGGTATAGGAGTTGCAAGGGCCTGGTATTACTGGGACATCATTGCACTAGACAATTTCAGTGCCCGGGAATTTGGATATCGCATAGACTTTAAGAGACTGCTGTTTTTATTCATTTTGATGGCCAATATGAGTTAGTTTAAAATAAAATCACATGATTTGTGGTGTCAAATGAAAGAGAACAAAGGAAAGAATACAATAAGAATTTACTTTCCCCACTGGAGGGTCACACTCCTCATAAGACCTGGGTCAATTATATTTTGGGTCCTTTTCATATCTTGAATTTATGCCAAGAAAGTATGACCCCCGAGTGGTATCAAATGAAAGAGAAAGAAGCAAAGAATGTATTCAAATTATTTTCCCCACCTGGGGTGACACTCCTCATAAGACCCAGTTTTGGGTCCTTTTCCATCTCAAAATCCCAAGAAGATATATGATGTCCACCCTGAGAGGTGTCAAATGAAAGAGAAAAAAAGTAAAGAATAGAATAAAAGTAATTTTCCTACCGGGTGACACTCCACGTTAGACCTGGGTTAGTATTCATATTGTGGGTCCTTTTCTTATTATCAAATGTCAAGAAGATATGACCCCCGAGTGGGGTCATATGAAAAAGATAAAAAATACAGAATATATAATATAATTTCCCCACCGGGGGTGCTACTCCTCATAAGACTGACTATACTTTTATTCCAATTTTGGGTCTCTATCTCAAAATGCCAAGTAGGTGTGACCCCCACACATCGTCATCATCCCTATATCTTCGTGTCAAAAATTGCTGTGATAGTATAGCGAATCCTCTCGTTTTTCAACAGCTACGCATCGCGATTTTGTTCGAGATAGGCCGAGCGACTCAGGCTAAGCATACCATGACTATCATATGAGATACCACAGCGTTTCTATATTCTACACATTATTACGATTTGTGCATGCTCTGGTACCCCATATGATGCTTCTATTACAAGAAAAAAATTGTTTTCAGGTAAAACCAGGGTTTTGTTTCCAGTACACTCACTTTCGAAAAGCAATACACTAATTAGCGGGCCTTGCAGCTTGCTGTGGATATCTTTTACTGCATTTTTAAAGTAAAAATTTTGAAATCCAAAGTAAAAATTGAGATATATTTAATTTTGAGAATGACAATTATACTTTATAGGTATAAAGGAATGCGTTTAGCCCATTCAGTTAAGTTCCAGGTGCAAGTCCTATAACACAATGCATATATGTAAACTTTCTTTATCTGTGTCAATAATAGAATATTGATTTCAACGGAGTATTGAGCTGTATGGAAAAAATATTTATAATACAGGGTGTTGACACTGTGCCCCGGGTGACAGTGGTATATGATACTACAATATAAAGCCAAAGCCACATGGTTCAGATATGGTGCGGTAATCACTCTAGTTCTAACATAAGGCAAAATGTTGTGATTGCCAGAGATTACTTTAAAACTGTTTGTTGGCAATGTTTTTGAGTGTTTCTATATATTTTCATTTCAGCAGTTGGTATGGTATCTTCTCAGGGCCAGACGCAGTGGCAGGTAGCGTTCACAAATGGCACCGTGTGTATTATTGCACAACTGGATGCTGATTTGTCTGTGATGTACACCAAAAACGACAGCTCAATGGTAATTACAATGATTTGTTTTGTCATGCATCAGGGACTGCCTTTTGAGGAGAGCAAGAGCAATCACTCTCTACTGACTCTCCTTAAATCTGATAAGAGAGTGATTTTAGCTCTCCTTAGTACTAATTGACTATTCTTTCCTTGCATTATATTGTAATTATGCTTTAAACAGCTCTCCTTGGAGGTTCCAGAAGAGCTATTCCTTGCATTATTGTAATTATGCTCTAAACAGCTCTCCTTGGAGGTTCCAGAAGAGCTATTTGAAGCTCTCCTGCAAATTCCAAAAGACAGTCCCTGACATATCGAATCGCATTCTGAATACGAAGAATGTCCTTCTGATAATTTTGATTTTTGAAATTGCAATGTAATACACATTTTATGGCAAATCATTAAAATTGATATTTTTGATATTTAACAGTACTTGAAGTAAACTTTATATATCTGATGATTTATACTTAACGTGTATGTAGGTGGGATGAAATGCGACGATCAATTGAAAATTTTGACCTTTAGATTGAAGATATGGATTTTTCCCCAAAACACCAAAAAAATTAGGTCTTTTTTGGGAAAAAAAATCCATATCTTCAATATGAAAGGTCAAAATTTTCAATTGACCGTCGGCTTTTCCTCCCAGTTACATACACTTTAAGAATATATCATTAGATTTATAAAATTTACTTCGAGGACTGTTATATATCAAGAATTTGAAAAATATCAATTTTTTATAATTTCTCATAAAATTTGTATTTCTCGTGATTTTCAAAAATGAAAATTATTTGATATCAGAAAGACATTATTCAGTATTCAGAATGCAATTCGACACGCCTGTGGTGCTCTCATGTCCCATAAAAAATACTGTCGAAACACTCTAAACGCTCATTTCAGATCCCTTAAAGCCATATTGTAACATTTCCCTAAAGAAATAGATCAGAATTCAATTTTTTTAAACAAAATGTATTTCTGTCATGTCCTCTTTAAATTTTGGCCCAAATAAAAGAGACAATTCAAAGAAAATCGCTATTTAATACCAGCGCATGTCACCAATGCAGGCCGCTCCTTCAAACGTGTGTTGGGTCAGTTCTTTTGATGGCACCAGCCCTCGAATTAAGGATCTGAAGGGGCACGGCAACTTTTTTTAGGGCAAGTTGCAGCAGGCAGCACAGCAGTTTTGTAATATTTCAAGAGGGCATCATGGCAACTGTTGAAAATTTAAGAAGGGCACCAAGGCAGTTTCTCAAAAGTGAAGAAAACACACACAAACATAGATCGATGATTTTATAATGAAGGGGCAGGGCTGGGGCACCGACGGCAACTTCATTATAGGGAACGGCAAGTGACTGCCTTGGGTAAAGGACATATTTTGAGGGCATTACGGCGGTGGTATGGGCACCCACGGCAAAATGCCATGGGTGCTGTGGGTTAATTTGAGGGCTGGATGGCACGCTATGTACATGTACGCACTGTGTTATGTACATGTTACGTACATGTTACGTACATGTTACGTGCATGTTCAACTAACATTGCATCATAGTATTGAATACATGTAAACCGTCTTGTTCAGACGTTTATTCAATATCTCGGATTTTGACAGTTCTACACAGCACCTAAAGTCTTGATATTTGCAGGTTTCCCTTTAAACCCCTAAGGAATGTATGTATTGTGTGATGTTCCCATGGTTACCAATGTTGAATACATTTCACAATGACATATCATGCGCTATGGGGCATTGTAGGCGCAAGAATGAAATAGCAATTTTCTATGTTTTGCCTCATTTCTTTGGCTCAAATTTAAAAGGGGACAATTTAATCAGTGAAAACTAACATTTAAACAGGAGTCAATTCTAAGTTGCATATCAAACACATGCAAATCACACATAAATATATATTACTAACCCCTCGTAATCTATAAAAAAAATGCTGAAACTGCTAGCAATGTCAATTTTGTGTGAAAACTCCATTTTTGTCAATTTAGCAAGAACAAACAAACTCAGCCTCTCCTCACTTTTCTAAAAATTTAGCTGAAATTTAAAAAATTTTTTTATGTGGCCTTAATATTTATTTCTTTATTTATTATTATTATTTTTTTGTAGTATTGTTTTATATTACCTAGCAATTAATAAATTGTTTCACAAGAATAGCAGAACGACACCAATAAAGTCATCAAGCCAATTTGTTTCTATAGCTACATGTTATTTTACCAATTACCAGTAGTGTGCATCATGCGTAAATCAGGTGAATGCCAGTGTATCAGCAAGTCAGTACAAAGTCCATGTCAAGCATTATTTCATATACGGTAGGCCTATTACTAAAGCATGATGTGGAAGTTGTGTGTCACCAGTTTATCCTTGAATTAAGATGCTACATTTATTATCACAATAATTGAATTGGTTTATTACAATTTACATGTAGGCCTGTGGGCATAGAATGAAAATTGTAAAATTATGCATAATTAATTATGAAGGTGTGTGTAAATTTTGCATATTTTTAAATTTTGATCATACCTAGTACAAGCTGTTTCTAATATAATTATGCATCTCATTTGTATCTATGGATGGACGGATAAATTATTGATATGTTAATGGGTATTAAACATACGAAATATATACTGTATTCATTTGGGGCATGGGCGCTTATTGGAACGAATACGGTACATGTTTGTTTGTTTTTCATACATGCTGTACAATGTACATGTATTGTAAATTTTTACAAATTTTGTAGATTTTTTTTGGGGGGGGGCTAGAAATGGTAGAAAATATATGTTTGTTTGTTTTTCATACATGCTGTACAATGTATTGTAAATTTTTACAAATTTTGTAGTTTTTTTGGGTTTGTTTTTGGAAGCAAGAAGGCCCTATCTGCAATACCTGCAAGATCATATTGTTTTAGATAGATAGTATGGGTACAATATTGAATTAAGAAATGGTAAAAAATATATGTTTGTTTGTTTTTCATACATGCTGTACAATGTACATGTGTGTAAATTTTTACAAATTTTGTAGTTTTTGGGTTTGTTTTTGGAAGCAAGAAGGCCCTATCTGCAGTAGCTGCCAGATCTTATTGTTTTAGATATGGGTACAATATTGAATTAAGAAATGGTCAAATGTCTATAGGGCAGCCATTGCAGGTATGACCAGCCATCTTGCCCTAAACCCTATTGAGAATCACTGGAAAGGAAAGGTGCTTTGTGTAAGATATAGGGCATAAAAGTGGATCAAGAAATACCTGTCATTGATCACAGACATACAATATCAGGCTACATGCATGAATTACTTTTTTTTCTGTTATTGATTTAGATTAGAAAAGGAAACTTGTTATCCAATGTTAAAAGTACTAGTTGAAGGGGGTACTACACCCCTGCCCAATTTTATGTATATTTTTGCATTTTTGCAAGGACTACAACTACTGTACTGAAAATTCGGCAACTCAAAGCAAGTAGTTAATGATTTATTGATCAAATATTGGTTTTCCCTCATTTTTGACTGTAACTCCATATAACTGTTGTCTGTGCTGGAACAAAATCTCCAGTGCAGTAGTTGTAGTCCTTGCCCCTATAATATACATCTTACTTGTCCCCAGTGTGCTATAATTTTTGAGAAAAATGCAAAAGTAGGCACAAAATTGGGCAGGGGTGTAGTACCCCCTTAAGCCATATTGTACATGTAACATTTGCTGGGGATGCCCTCAATATTTTTCAAAATTCTGTTTTTGTTTTTTACACGATTGTAATGTACTAACTAACATACAAGTACCCTGCAAAATAAAACTTTTACGGGCTGTAATTTGTCAAAATCTGAGATTTTAATACCGTCTGAACAAGAAAATTCATTATTATAATATTACGATGGAAGTATTAATCGAAGACATACGCGATGTTCATAACACAGTATGTACATGGCATGCGGGATGGTCATACACACATCAAAGGATCTTACAGTAGCACAAGCGACGGAGTGACACCCATTGGCGTCATCAGCGCTGATAGTAAATTCCAATTTTCTTTGCTTGACCTCATCAGTTGTATGGATCAAAATTAAAAGGCGACATCTGACAGTAAAAGCTAATATTTTAGGGAAAAGAAATTTTGCTAATACTTTTTTATGGATATGTTACAATGGCTTTTGTTACGAGTCGCTAAATGACTCAAGGCCAAAAACACCTTTTCCCAAATTCACTTCAGAATGCGCAGGCGTTAGCATGCCCCTTTAGATGTATGTCTAAGCCAACGCAAAGGTGTAGAGTAGAATCCCTCAAATGTCGCCAAATGAGGGACACGGTTGACTGACTCCAATGCAATTAAGTGGTCTTCTTGATACTGATATCAAACATCTGAAGTGGCTTAGGCATGGGTGCTCACTGCTCAATCTCGCCGATTAACTCTTCGGCGTACCCGGAACCTAAGCGGTAGACCCACGCCGATGCACATATGCTGAGTAATAAAATACTGTTGCGATATGCACTAACAAAATGTGTGTCTGCTCGATGAAAAGCCATGTTCAGTCACACGTTCATCGGCTTGATCGGCCCAACTCCTGCATTTCTCGCAACCGGCTTATAACACTTGACAACAATAGCCTTACAAATTAGTGTCCTTGAGTGTGTTGATTCTTTGCCGGGTTATATTGACTGATCCGCAAATTGCTCACGGTGAGTAAACTCCAAGTAGGTACTGTGATAAACATTAATATAAAGGTTTCGAGTAATGAATGACAAACCGCAGAACAAGAAGATGGCAAGATGTTGCGAACTCGATGCCCATAACTGCTCGCGATTTCGCAACCAGGGATATGGCTACACTATATTAATTGGCTTGCGGCTTGAAACTGCAAGCCGCAGGAGAGCCATCGAAATGCTCCGAGACGACGCAGAGTTAATCGGCGAGATTGAGCACCGGGGCCTAATGATCTTGGGCAACAGTCATGATTGGATTGAATGAGATGAGTACACAGAGAGAGTTTGCAGTCACCTGTATGACAATAAAGTCAGTAACCCCTAGTTTACAAGTTTGTGTTGAGGAAAAACAACATGCCAGTGTTAAATCGCAACCAGTTTAGAATCTATTTTAATATAAATGCAAATGTTATTGTCAATAAATCCTAAGGGATGAAATCAAAACTCGACCCGTCTGGTTGCTATTGTTCTAAACAATGGAATCCGGAGACAACCGGGCGGAACCGGTGGTCAACCGCCGGTCGAGTTTTGATTTCACCCCCTAATAAAGTCAATAAACCATAGTTTACAACAAGTTTGCGTTGAGGAAAGCCAACATCTTGTATTAAATCACAACTAGTGTAGAAAATGTTATAAATGCATGCGTTGTTAAAATTGCATTTTCCTTATCATTTACTTCTAAATACAGGGCAATGCTACAGTAAATTTACCAGAGACTGCCACAGTGGATACATCAAATAGCAAATGTGGAAGTACCACTGATCCAGCGGTTCTTGTGTTAGTATTCGGGCCAAATTACCTGCGCCATGAATTCACCCTGAAAGATAAGACATATTCAGTGAGCAGAGTGGAAGCAAGTTTTCTTCATGATGCCACACTATTTCCAGACAGCCAACAGGCAGGTAAGTCAAACAGAGAACAGGGCTTCCCAAATTTTGGTTGGTGAGCCTGTGAGGGGTGTTGTGTACTCAGTGCAAATTACCATATGGACATATCACAAACATGGGTAGCATTTTCAGCCTTTTGGTACTAGTATATAAATGATCCTTTTTTTCTAGACCAGTTTTGGTATATACATGTAGTGGATGAGTCCTTTTTTCATTTTTTTTTTCTTTTTTGAAAAAAAAGCCCAATTTTGTCTCAAATGTGGTCAAATTTATGAAATTTTTTCCGAAGTTGGGGACTTTTTTCAATTCGTGTTAAATTGGGCCAAAATTAATTTGTATTAAATTGGGCCAAAATTTTTGAATTTCGGCATACAATGTAATATCCATGGGTCCAAGTTTCTTAAAAAATTATATATATTGAATTTATTGATAGGTCGATTTGGTCCACTTTCAAATTCTCAGTGGCACACCCTACCAAAACTAAAACTTTTGTACCCCCTCCACCCTTGTCAACTTAAATCTATATAATTTGTGTCTATGTATTTATTTTTTGCTGAAGTGTTTTCTTGATATATGTGATGCGATCAAGCAAAATGAGTTGGAACTCGGGAATATAGATTTTGAGATATAGCCAAACAAAGGAAATATTTTCTTTTGTTTCCTGTTGTGTTAGAAACTCTTTAATTGCTCATATCTTTGGAGCTGGTTGTTCAATTTCAATGGGACTTTCTGCAAACTGCAGCTTTGTAAATGCTTTTTACTATCCTATAACTTAAGAAGCTGCAGATTTAATATATCCGAGTTCCGACTGATTTTGCTTGATCGCATCACATATTTATTTTCACTATTAAGCCATATATTATACATTTGTTTCCCCCAGGTATGAACGTTACATACACCGGTGTCCCATCTGATCCAGTTTTTCAGAGCACTTCAGACATGGCCTACAAGTGTAACAGTGGTGAATTCTCTCAGCTGAATGGGACCATATGGAATGTCACTTACAGTAATGTGAAGGTGCAGCCGTTTGGAGTCGTAAACGACACTTTCTCACAGGGTAAGTAGAAGGCGTGGCACATACTGACATGGGTTTAGTCCCACCTTCAAGTAAAGTCCCACCATCCCCCATTTTTTGGACTGGTCATGTGACACTTGAAGACAACTAGGGACTGTTCTGATGGCCCGGTCCCATGCGTAAGATAAGTTGTGTATCAGTCCCCCTTTCTTGTTAAGTGACGGCAACTCTACTCTCTCCCAGATGGCTTCCTTAATGCCTCTCCTGTACCACTGCTCCTCCTTGTTTTAATTATGCGTCGTCGGTGTCAATATTATGACCAGTGTCTTTGAGGTGGAGGTATATATACAGCAGAGTTCTGGGTCTTGTTTGAGCTGGGTTTGATTCTGGCTTTCAAGGCTTGTTTTTGATCGCCAACATGGGCAGCAGAAAAGTCAGCGTCACCACACACTAATCTGTACACCAAGTTTGAACATTTTTCTTTGGATGACTGTGAATATTCATTAGACCTAGGGATTGTTCATCCAGTATACAACCCAACATTTAAATGTGTTCTGGGTACATAACCTACAATTGAAACTATTTTTGTAAAAAAATTTCATTTTGACAGAGAACGAATGTGCAGCTGACCAAGCGACCACCACCGTGATGACAACCTCCATGAATGCCACCACTGGCATGACCACTGCCATGAATAGCACCACTGTGATGACCACCATCACTACCATGATGCCGACAACTGTGATGCCTCCAGCAGGGGACTGGACATTTGCTGATGCAAATGGTACTTGCCTCAACATGACCTTCAGCGCCAAATTCTCCATCAAGTATTGGATGACAACAAACAAGGAGGTAAAAAAATAGCCAATTGCTACATAGCCACAGGGGTTCAAATTCGCAATCAATTGCGGAAACCTGTTTAGGTTCTCGCAAACGGCTTTTGCGAGAACCTTTGGTTTGTGTGAACATTGTAGTACAGGGTGATATTCAAAACTTGTATTCATCAATTGCTATGGTACTTAATCCTGTTACATCATCACTTCTACAGCAAATACAACCAAACGAGACGCTTTCATTACTACGCTAGCGAGGTCACATCTATTATGGGATGGTTGAGTAAGGCAAAAAAAAAAAAGGTTTGTCTCAAAGCTGACGAGAAATTTAAAACAAATGCGAAATGCGATTTTTTTTTTTTTTTTTAACGCCGAAAATACTGAAAATAATAAAAAAATATAAAAAAAAAAAATATTGCCTACCTGGCCCTCTGTTGATCAGATTAGGTCAGTTTAGATTGTCATGTAATTTGTGAACAACTCACTGAACTGCCGGCCCGGCGTGAGTCGAAGAAAAAGTGACAAAAATTTGACCATGAATTATGTTTTATAGTCAAAATATTCCACTAATTCGATTAATATAATGATATTTGGCCTAAACTTGAACTCATTTGAAATGAGATGTCAGTTTTTATTGAGTTTTTACACTCATCCATGTGCTTGCAATGCTGCTGAATTCTGCACTTTGGCGAAGTCGGAACTGCATTTTATTGAATTCGGCGAACTTTTATGGCATAAAGCAACATTTTTATAGTAAGTGCACTGCTTGGAAACTTTCTTAAAAAGCGAGATAGTTGGTTTAGAATGACGGCGAGAAAATTTTGAGAAAAAAGTCGACTTTTTCTGGAAAAAACTATAAAAAAAATTTTTTTTTGAAATAAAAAAAATTTCCGCATTTGTTTTTTGTCAAATCGTGGGATTTTAAAAACGCACGCGCAAGCTTTGAGGAGAACTTTTTTTTTTTTTTGGCCTAATATAAACATTGAAAGAACATGCATGCATGGGCCATGGATTCCCGTTCATGATAATACAATAAATTGACAGCTAAAATGAAGAAAACTTTGCCTTTTTCCCAACATTTCACTATTATTTTTTTGGATAAATGAGATTTCCGTAGCAGAACATTAGGTAAAATATAACACAACATGCGATCTGAGACTTGGAAGCTTATGAGGACCAATTTTGGTTCGCCTTGTTGTAATCCAGGGAGAACCTTCAGGAGAACCGGTTCTCGGGTTCTCTTCTAACTTGCCAAATGCACAAAAAACAGAGAATTTACATCTCAAATATGCAATTTGCACCTTGAAAAGCGCAATTGCATTTTTTTTTTGCATGGCCTTAAGTAGTTTATGCATGAACCGATAATAAACTTGTTGGTTGAGCTGGTTTGTAGTCTTTGCCAAATGGCCAATATGACATCCAGGGCTAGTCCAATTTTGAGGTCTCTTTGCATAGTAAAATCATGAAGGACTCTAGATATATTTTTCAACTTGAAGAGTCTTCTCCATTACTGGAAAAAACATTTTTCTCTTTAATTTTTTTGTTCTGAATTGTGTGTGTGAGTGGGGAGGGAGGGTAACTGGGGGGGGCTGAAGCACAAGTTGCAGGACCCCCCCCTTAGCATTGCAGTTGCTACTGAATGATAATAATTCAACTTTGCCTATTGCTCTCTTTCCAGAATACTTCAGAAGTTAATCTTCCAAAAGAAGCTTCACCAACGTTATCTACCTGCAACAGCACCGATGCTAACTTCACCCTAACTTTCTTTGATGACTGGTCGCTATCCATGATCTTTCACCGTCCAGACAACCAGACTAAAAACTCTTACACAACTACAAATTACACACTCACCTATGTTATGGATGATCATTTCTTAAATCCTGTTCTTGCAGGTAAGAAATTGATAAATGGTTTACCTTACAGAGTCCTGAATTGCTCATTGATTTTTTATCCTGTGCATGAAATTGGCAAATTCATTACAAATATGCAATGTGATCACAATGTCTAGAGAGTAACTATCGATGTCCCTGTTGACTGTTTTGTTCCCCTCCCCCCTGCCTTTTAATCCAAATTACTTCTCTGATCAATCTTGTATATTGGTTTCTGTCTTTCTCGAGTAACTTAAAAGCTCCTCAAAATTGGTAACCTGGTTCTCGATTGAGATTTGGTTCAGTTATGGGAGATTTGTTTAGTTGACTCTCAGTAGTTACTCTCTAGACCATGTATACAATCCACTTATAAGAACTAAGCTACAGAGGGATGCGAAAATTGCCGTAAGCAGCGGCCAATCCCTCGGGATCCCAATGGTCATGCTGAAGAAGCTATCAGCCAAGACGGCAAAAGTCTAAAACTAGTGAGTATTTTTGGATTTGGCAATCAAAAAATCTAATCAAGTTTAATTTTTTTGCAATTGTTTTCTGTCAACAGGTCAAAAGATTATGGTTTTCAGTGAAAATACTGGTATAGAGGCTGACAACGGCAAATATTACAAGTGTGACTCAACCGTCAAAGTGAAAGCTGACAACGCCACCACTAACTTCTCTGAAATGGAGCTGCAACCATTTGCACAAGATGCCAAGAACAATGGAACGAGAGGCGGTAGTAAGTATTATAACAACCTATATTACACTATGGAACTATATGACACTGAAAATTGCACTAAAATTTGAACAGTGTTGCAAATAAGGGGGTTTATGAATATGTCAGTGACCGGAGTCAATTTTTATGACCCCCCTTTCTTGGCTTAAATATTTTTATGATCCCTCCTCCGTGTTCACACAAGTTATTCCTTGATGGAACTTAGGCATGTAGTGCGCAAACATTTTATTTAAGTGTAAAAAATTAAGAGTAAAAATATTTCAGTCACCAGACCTTAATAATTTTATAACCCCTCTATTTTTGGTGTAAAAGGATTATATGAACCCCTATTTTTGGTATAAAAATTATGACCCCCAGTATATATTGATGTATGCAATAAACCAACTGGAACAGTATAACAATTGAAATGACAGCCATGTTGGAGGACAGTTCTAGGATGACAGAACGACGGGTCTCTAGATTGATTCCGCAACCATTCATACCTATTATGTGTTTTATTGTATTATCAATGCATATTGGCCTGTGGCACCTTATGGAGGACAGAATTTTATTTAAATGAGGATGACTCTGTCATGAGTGATTTCGTATTGCGTGCACTCTATTCATGCCCCCCATTCAGAAGATGACAGCCCCTTAATACCTTTGCCATGCCATGGTGGTATCTTGCATGTGCAGCGAAGGGTATTCCACAGATTTAGGCTCTGTGTAGGAAGTGTTTATCATCGCATTTCTTCATTTTTCTTGTCCACAGGTTTTACCGAATGTCCTGCCGATAGCGAGATCAGCAATATAGTACCAATCGCAGTAGGCTGCGCACTAGCAGGCCTTGTTATCATCGTACTTATAGCATATCTGATTGGCCGTAGCCGTAGCAGCAGACAAGGATACCAATCAGTGTAATGGTATAGAGTAAGATTAATTGTGCCTTCATTGCATTGGCTACCACAAATGAGATAACAAGTCAAACAAGGGGATGTACACATTTTGTTTAAAACCACTAGTAATTTGGCCAACTATTAGTACAAACATTTGTGGATTTTATATAACCAGGGCTAAACTAGTGGTTGATGAAGGGGTTAGTCGTTGGATGAATGCCCTCTTGGAAACAAATTTGGATGAAATCTGGACTGGAATAATGAGTTATGTCAATTTATTTCAAACCTGATTTTTTGGCATATTTGTAAATGTTTATACATACCCCAACTTACACCTAATTGGATTCAGTCAAATTCATTGTGTTTTAGGACAACAGACTAGAGCAACCAAATAACCAAATTAAAATTTGACTGAAATCAAATATTAAGGTTTTAATACATCCCTAATGACATGTACGAATAATACAAATCTTATATGTTCAAATGTTTTGGACATATTTCTTGTCACCAGTGAGCTTGATTGTCATCTATATTTAAGGAACAAATAAAACCAAAACAAAACAAACAGAAAGTAAAAGTGCAACTGCCACTGTCATGTGACACAATATAGCCCTGGGCTATGGAACGGTTGCTTAATTTATTGTTTTGCCACTTGATGTATCATGTGATAGCCAGTACATGTATTAAATGAAACTTTGATTCACTCTGCTGAATCTTTTGAACCAAAGTTGAAACCAACAATGATAGTGTTGGTCTACATATATCTGTGTTATGTAGATATGTCCAGGGTTGCCAAAAATGTTCAGCCCAAATCTTCAAAATGGCACCCAATTTTTCTGTTGGAAAGTCACCCAATTTTGTTTCTTAACCATTGGTTTCTTTGGGACAGAAAATGTTCAGAAATTGCAGGAAAAAATGTTTAAAAGTCGCCCAATTGGGCTACCAAATTGCAGGTTTGGCAACCCTGGATGTATTGCGAGTGTCCATGACAGCACTTCCTCTAGTACTACTAGAGGACTTAGAGGTGATAAAATAATGTTATTTTGACTTGTAATCTCATTTGTATTTGGTTTTCATGTTATATGCCATTACGATTGAAGTGAGGTTCTATGCAATATGTAACAGCCAATTTCTATTAAATAAGCACATCCACAAATATGTTGGTTAAATTACGTACATTGTAGCACATAGGAAGTGTGTATGGAGCTGTGCTTTCTGGAAAATCTTATAATGTTGTAAATATCCGGGTTAAAGGTTACAAAGTTTACTTGCACAGGAAACAATGTGCCGCTTGGATGTTGTATGAAGATCACACTTTTATGACTTTATTCCGTATAGAAAAGAGATGTCATACAATTTAGCTCTCTGCAATCCCTTCAAACAATTTTTTTTAAATTGATCGTAATGGCATGTAATTTATTGTGTAACCATGTACCGGGAATGAGATGATGAGGAGGGGAGGCTAGCTAGGTTTTGTGTAATAGTATGGATGTGCCTCCATGAAAAAAATGTAATTAATGTTTGTCTTTAGATGGTGAATCTAAGATTTGACTGTAATAAGTAATGGAACAACACAAAAGTTTGATGGTGTCCTCTAAACGATTTGCTTTTGTTAGGAGGCTGACCCCCTCCCTGAAATGTTAATGTGAAATGCTGAAAATAACATTCCGAGGAGATCAACTTTTTTACAAATGTACTTTTGACCCCCTTCCCTAATATTAAAAGGACTTTTAGTTATAGGATGTCATTTAACTTTTGGTTTGTTCCGTTAGAGGGGTAGTGATGAGTAGAGGAGGCTATGAAAGGGGGTATGATGAAATATGGATGTGCCTCAGTGAGTTAAATAATGAAACAAAGGGATGTAAAAAATAAATTGATAATTTGGAGGGAAATTATTGCTTTTCAAAATAAAGAAATACAGAAAATGTGTTGCCGTATTTTGAGTACGTTCACAAACATATGCATGTGGCTGTATGGTGTCACAATTCTCCCAAGTCTTATTTCTTGCGAGCAATCTTTAAGTGAATTTGCATACTAGCAATCTGAATAATACTGGAACCAATTTGTTACAAGTGTAAAAGAATTTTACATGCATTTCTTGCAAGTTGGGTTAAATTATTGTGATTTCTTGGCTTTTGTAACAAGAAATTTGTCATAATGATGTATATTTGAGAAGTGTGTTATAATGTAAACTAAGTTTATACTTTGCTCAGTAAATACAAGAACATCATGGCAGTTAGAAATGCCTTGTACATGTAATCAAGGGAAAAACAGTCCCTCATATTTTGCTTTTAAAATGCAATACCTTGAGGGTTTAGGACAAGAAGGCCACCTCTGTAATAGCTGCCTATATGTAACCATCCATGACGTACCCAGTGTCTATTATTAAACAGTTGAAATCGCCATAAAACAGGCTTTTAAATGATATATCACTTGTCAATAACTGCTTGGGAAATAGGTGCTCAAAAATCAATTTTGCATTTTAAATCCCTTTTTTTGTTTGTTGATTTCTGTACCCTGAATTAACACTGGGTACGTAGTGACGGGTCACATATAGTTAGATTTGGCATGTTGAACACAAAAATGTGACATATATCAAAAGGCAGCTATCATAGATGCAATCTTCTTGTCCTGAACCATTTTCAGATGTTAAAACTGCAGCAAGTCTTGCATATATGTGTTCTCAACTTTACATACTTTTAAATCAATGTACTTTTGTATTTCTCCCTGTTATTGTTATTTTCATGTTCTTGATATTTTTGGCATATTTCTCTATTTCGTCATTTGCCATCACCTTTTTTTTCAAAATAACAAATTCTTGATTAGAATTCTGTTTGTTGCATCTATGCTGAGAAAAGTACATTAGATACAACATTCGTAAATTTACAAAATCATGTATAGCCATATCATGACGATGTATATGAGTCGGATACAAAAGTTGACACTTGTCTTTTCTCTTTAATGCATTGTAAATGTTTTTTTCCCTCCTGATTTTTAGAAGCACTAATGCCAACATATGACCAGACAGAATTGATAAACTGATAAAAGTTCACATGTGATTAATTTTGCAGGAGCAAGAAAGAATTGAGTTATTCCAGTTGAAATCCATACACCCCCTATGGAAGAGATGACCTCAATCTCCCACACAGGGGGTGTGAATTTCAAATGGTGCTACCTGAATGGGTGACTTCATTTGAAATCTACACCCCATGTGTGGGAGGTTAATGTCAATATAGGGGGTGTAATGATTCCAACTGGAATAGCCGTTTCAGTACATTCTATTCTGTCGGTCCAACATCCGGGTTATCTCCAGTCTCGGGCCCAAACTGCATGTGGCTCACGGTTTGTTATGAACAACAGAAACCGGCTGTGAAGGAGGCTACATAGCGATGTTGTTGGAGTGACATTCAATTTCGGGAAAAAGCGACACTTTCGACCATGGAATTTAATTTTAAGTTTGTCAGTATATAAGCGGTAAATCAAGTAAGTTTCTTCCACTCTGAAGACAGTTGTTTGATTGCACTGACTATTTGCGATCAAAATTTACATAACACCAATGACAGAAATCATCAACAAAAATCGAATCGAATCAGGGACTTGTTTTCATTCGACCATCATCAACCGGAAATGACGTGGCACGGACCGACAGAATAATGGTAAATCCAATGTAAACATCCCATTAATCTGTGACTTTTTAAGGTGTGATTGATCACATACATTTGCTTTCATTTATATATATTCTGTGATTTATATATAGATAATTTGCAATGTACATGTAGCCAATTTATATTTGTAACATGTGAAGGGGCTTTAAAAAGTTTTATTTTCATACTCTTGAATTGGGAGAATAATTGTTTGGAATAGCTGTATCATTAACATTATGCTATTCTGTGTAAAAAATGGGCTATTCCAATTGATATATATACGGAAGAGATGACCATCATCTCCTGCATAAGGGGTGTAGATTTCAAATGGAGTCACCCATTCAAGTAGCCCCATTTGAAATTCACAGTCCCTGCGTGGAAGATTGAGGTCATGTCTACCACAGGGGGTGTATGGATTTCAACTGGAATAGCTCAGTATAGTAAAACAAAGGTTTGTAATTAAGATGTAATGATGTATACAAAAACCAATGTACTCAATATATGCATTTTTATAATGGGAGAAAATAGTTACATTGAAGACTGGAGTGGAAGGCATTCCATATATGGTAGTTGAATCCTTTCAAACCAAAATTTATATTTTTATGTGATAAATCAAATTTTCTTTGACTTGCATTACCAGCTTGTAATAAGGTAACTGTAGATAGAGATGGAAATCTTGTCTTAACACTTGCCGTAACAAAAATCTGACGTCAAGATACCGAAATGTATTTAATAATGACGAACATCCATCTTAACTTCGGACAAACTTCTGAGAATTTGTTTTTCTTTTTAAAAGATGGCATAGTTACAAAACTGATATATGAGGCTGATATACGAGCACATCCTCCATACATTGTACGTAATACAGTCGTCATGCTTATTATCATCTGTTTTGCATCCATACTTATATAAGTACCCAGAAAATTTGAATTTGATGTGAGAATTATCAAAGTGAACAATAATACTGTAAATTAGATTTTTTCCTGTTCTAACTTTTGAAGGTTTATATGGGGACTCAATGTAGGTAGAAGATACATGGCAGTTACCATTGGGAAGCTGGCTATTCTGTAATGTGGAGTATGACATTGCTGTTGTGGCCTATTCCAGTTGAAATCCATATACCCCCTATGGAAGACATAACCTTAATCTCCCACACAAGGGGTGTATATTTCAAATGAGAGTCACCCATTCAGGTAGCCTCATTTGAAATTCACCCTCACTGTGTTGAAGATTAAGGTCAAGTCTTCCATAGGGGGTGTATGGATTTCAAGTTGAATAGCCCAAGTATGGGATTGGAATGGGAGTATTCTGATAATTATGTGATTCTGCCATCATTCCATGTAAATTACCATGCACAGTGGCAGCACCTCATTTTTGGGGGGGGGGGGGTATTGAATTTCAAAGGTGATGGGGATTAAAGAAGTTTAAAATTTTGCAATTTTTCATCCCTGGGCATTATCCTGATTTTATATTTCAATTGGGTCATTAGGGGGCAAACCTCAAGATAGGGAGGGGGTATTCACTGACCATGCGCTTCTACCTGAATTGACTTATTCATGTTATTTTTTTTTTATTATTAGGCACTATTCTTTTGGGGATTGGTTTTGGTTTGGTTTTTCAACTCATCTATTCTAAAACTCTTGACTCTTCAGAAAAATGTTTTATATATAAAATTATATATATATATTCAGAAATCATTATCTTTTGTTCATTTCTTTTCACACAATGGACAATTAATGCTGTGTTAATTCAAATTGCACACTGTAGTTAGAAGGATAG
Organism: Amphiura filiformis; assembly: GCF_039555335.1. NCBI lineage: Eukaryota > Metazoa > Echinodermata > Ophiuroidea > Amphilepidida > Amphiuridae > Amphiura > Amphiura filiformis. Next base: position 45,145,412 of record NC_092641.1, read on the forward strand.
CTTTGTACATTGTACATTCAGATTGCATTGCTGGGCAGGAAAAAACTGATGGGTATTTGATGTTTAAAAACAAATCCTATTTAAAATTTTGACTATTCCGGTTGAAATCCTTACATCCCCTATGGAAGACATGATCTTAATGTCCCATGCAGGGGGTGTAGACTTCAAACAGAGTCACCCATTCAGGTAACCCCAATTGAAATCTATACTCTGTGTGGAAGAACAAGGTATTGTCTTCCATAAGGGGTGTATGGGTTTCGGGTGTATGGGTTTCAAATAGAATGGCCCTGGCAGATATTCTGGTGTGATTTTTGGCTTCATCAAAGTCTATTATGTAAAACTTTGCATTGGTTTAAAAAAAAATGAATTTGATGTGAACATATATTTTTTTATTGGTCATAATTTGCAATTTGAAGAAGTTTTAATAATTACTGGACCTTCTCATACATAGATTTTTATTTTGAATGTCAAATGCACATGGGTTTTTTTTTCTGCTAAGCGACCTTGTACTACAAAACATTTTTGATAAAGATGATATTGTGAGCAAAAGATGTTAAATAAATATTAAGTAGATTGTATATATTATGCCAATGATAAATTTAACAGCTTTGTTTTTGTAATTGTGTATCATGTGCACATCATAGATGTAATGCAAAAGGAATAAGGCATATAACAAGTTTGATATTTGCGTAAAGGTGGGTGGTCTGGTTATATTGACATTTTCCGCACAATATAAAGGCCCATCACTCGAACATTCTTCTCCCAGTCTTTAGGTTAAAGTGCTGCAGTACTTGGATATTAGAAGCAATAAACGTGTGTTGCAGTGGTCCATAAGATAATGATACAATACACTTGGTAGAGACCCACATGCTACCAGTTTCTGATTTATCCAAATACCGCAAGTCTAAAATTTCCCAAATTCTGAAATTTTGATGTGGAAAAAGTGTGTTGGGGATGAGGCTATGAATGAGGTGACCCACTTTTAATAACACCAATGCACCAGGGACGGGTCACTTTCCTGTCTGGCAGGTGGGTATCCAAAGAGTTTGAGCCCAAAGAGTACCAACTCTGCCATGTTTGTGTGTGTCGCTTATGGAGGACAAAATAGTAGGTGCTTTTTGCATAGTGCGAGTAGTGCATAGTGCGCTATGTACATGTACTACGCATGTAATTGTATGTAACGCTCAAGCTTAAAGATGTAAAATGTCAGAGGTACACTATTTTGGCCTCCATTTGTGACAAACCAATATGGCGGATTTTCTATAGTGTTACATAAGGGGCAATTGACCTTTTCGGTAAATCCCATAGTTCCCAGTGGTTAAACCCCAGATGTCGTCATTTGATGTCACACCGATGCGCACATCAATAAATCAATACTGCACATTACAAGTCAGCATGACGACATAATATCTGGGTCTAACGCAAGGAATCATGGGATATGCCGAAAAGATATATTCTGAGTCAGTACCGTTTGGGTCTAATCTCTTTATATCATCACATGTGGTGGATAATAATTTGGTATCAATGTGAATAAATAAAATGTATGGCGCTAGTTTTTGTAGGCGGGCAGGTAAGGTTTTTTTTAAATTACAGACCCGTCTGGCAAATATTGGGTTTTCCAGTTGAGATCCATACACCCTGTATGGAAGACACAACCTTAATCTCCCACTCAAAGGTGTAGATTTCAAACAGAGTCACCAATTTAGGTAACTCCATTTGAAATTCACACTCCCTGTGTGGATGATTAAGATCATGTCTTCCATAGGGGGTGTATGGATTTTAACCGGAATAGCCCATTAAAACAGTGCAGCTAGAGCCCTGATGACAAGTGAATTCCACTTGTAATAAATTTAAAGGATGAAGTTGGCTAAAGACTTAAGTTGTATCATACTAGCAGTTGCAGCCATTGGGCTATTCCATTTACAATATACACTCCCTGTGGAAGATTACATAACCATCTCAATTCCAGTTTCATGCACAATCTGTTCAATCCAACTGGACATTTTTGCCAAGTTTTATGTTCAATTCCAATAGAAACTGATGAGATTTATTAAATGCAATTGCATCTTACGCAAAAGCTTCAAATAAGAACATTTTGTTTCGGAATACAAAAATTTTCCACAACTTTTCACTTTTTATGGATCAAAATTGTTGGATGTGGAATTATTTAACTGTTAACTGTTAACTGTGAGATTTGGTTTGAATTCCAAATTGTCCTCAGTGGGGATTGCAAATGGATTAGCCCATTGAGATGCAAATCACCGGTGCTCATAATGTGACAGCTTGGGAGCATGAAAAGGTTTACTGCATGGGCTGCTTAGAGCACACAAGGGGTAACAACCTTGGTTTATCCTTTTTGTGCACCAGGAAGCCAGTGTAGTTAACCTGTTTGTTCCCCCAAGTAGTCAAAATACTGGCAAATGATAGTGCAAATTGGGCAGGAAAAACCTGCTATGTGTCATTGGCCCCTGAACATGGTTAGAGCAAAACCTCTTTTGTAATCTGTTGGTAGTTTTGTTTTAAACATGTTCAGGGGCCACAAGCACATAGGAGGTTTTTCCTGCGCAATGACGAAATGATATCTGCGATTTAGTTGGCTAAGTTGCATAACATCTTGAGATGCCTTGAGTCCAATAACTTGCTGTGCCTACACTGGCTTGCTAACATGTATGTCGATTAGTCTCTTTTTTTGATGGGCAAGCTCAATGTACATGTAGCTGCAAATAAATCGCACTAAAATAGTGCAATGGTATGGACTGCAAAGTATGATATGACCGTAAGATTAGGGTGCCTTGAAGTCATTTATTTTATGACAGGCTGATGTTGAAACTTTTTCCAAGTTTTTTGAATTATTTCATTATTATTTAAATGAAAATAAAAGTTTATAGAATGTCTGACCATTCATCCTAATGTAAAAGTGTGTTGTATTTTGCTTTAGTGTGTTTGTATTATGAAGTTGTTGAAAATATATAGGCCTATTTCATGTAATTATAATGATATAGGGTTATTTTAAAGTTGCTGATAAGCAAGGGGGTTGTAAATAATACTCCAAAAACAGCACAAAGAACATTAAGTTTTGATATAAACTTGGATCGGTTGAGCCCATATTTATTGGTCGAGCTATGAGTTTAAAAATATTGGACTCGACTAAGTCGTCCAATATTTTAAAACTCATAGCTCGACCAATAAATATTGGGCGTAAAGCATCCAATTTTATCATTATTATGTTTTGGATCCAATATTATCACAACTTGGATCCATCAAAACATAATAATGTTATATATCGACTACTCAGTGCCAGAAGTGAGTTAAGTGCAATAGCTGTCATGTGTAGAAGAACACAATATAATGTGTGTAAATTGCCAAATGTCCACAGGGCAGCTATTGCACTTACCCACTTTTTGGCACTGAGCTATCGATATTTGGTGCAATGGGCTATTCCAGATTTACATTCATGCAACCTTGAAATGAATGTCCCAAAATGTTTAACTCTTGGGGAAACTAGTCAGCGTAAACTCTTTTGATTACTTAGACTTAAATTTTGTCACCGCAATTGTAAGAAAATATTGAAAATATAATTGTTAACCCCATTTTCCCTCAAATTGTAAAAATATTAACATTTGACTATCATTACCAGTTTGTGCTAGCTAAAGAATAAGAATTTAGCTATGTCTCATTTGGCAAAATAGGACATTATGTTTTTAATCTAAAGTGCTGGAAGTCTCAAAATGGAGCATCTGAAGTAAGCCAAAATGTTCAATTTTGGAATTTTAGAATGGGCAATTCCTGTAGAAATCCATAACCCCTCCCCCGATGGAAGACATGACCTTAATCTTCCACACGTACACAGGAAGTGAATTTCAAATGGGATTACATGAATGGATAACTCCATTTGTGTGGAAGATTAAGGTCATGTTTTCCACAGGGGTGTATGGATTTAATCTGGAATAGCCCAATTTAGTGTAAAATGAAAGTGACAAAAAACCATCACATTATGAAAATGAAACCATATTGCAAAAACTGAAAAGATAATAGGCATTCCAGTGACATGTTTGGTACAAAAGATTATGGTTTTATTTTAAATCTTCAGATAGAATTTTCTGTCACCATTTGTATCATTACATGTGACAAACATAACTGTTTTTAAATTGATTTATATATACACCACTTTATACAAAATATCATGCATATTTTTAACCATATAGAAATGTACATGTTTAATACGCAATGATATTAATATCGCACAAAGTAAAGTGAGTTAAGGGATCGGATAGCAACATTTGCACAATATTTTTTGTGGAACCTGAGAGCACATCTGAAATATCAAATTGCATTCTGAATACGAGGAATATCCTGATGATATCAAATAATTGTGATTTTTTTAAATTCGCGATATAATACAAATTTTATGGCAGATATTAAAAATCAATATTTTTGACATTGGAGTCCTCAAAGTTTTAATAATTTGTCATAAAATTTGTATTATATTGCTAATTTAATAAATTATTTGATATCTTCAGGATATTCCTCGTATACAGAATGCCATTTGGTGTGTCTGGTGTAATCTCAGGTCCCACAAAAAATACTGTGCAAACGTTGCCATCCGCTCCCTTAAGTAAGCTTATACAAAATTTCTACTCTACAATCGTACAAAATATGCATAGTAACTACACCTTAACATGTTAAGTTAAGCACTTCACTTCAAACTTGAAAATTAAAATATTGGTGTTCTTGATTAAACTTGACTATAGCAGTTATTTCTAGTGGTCTACTAAATCACAGATTTGAGATTCCGTCAACAGTATGTGGCCATGGAGCACAATTTTTGAAATGTAGGCCTATGCTATAGACCCTATTGAATAAACTCAATCGAAACGGTACAACAATTTGAAGTGGCAGACATGTTGGTTAAGGGGCACTACACCCTGGCCAATTTTGTGCCTATTTTTGCATTTTTCTCAAAAATTATAGCAGTGGTGACAAGTAAGATATGTATATTTTAGGGGCAAGGACTACAACTACTGCACTAAAAATTCAGCAACTCAAGGCTAGTAGTTATTGATTTATTGATGAAATATTGGTTTTCCCTCATTTTTGACTGTAACTCCACAACTGTTGTCTGTGCTGAAATAAAATTTCTAGTGCAGTAGTTGTAGTACTTGCCCCTATAGGCCTAATATACATATCTTGCTTGTCACCAATGCACTATACTTTTTGAGAAAATGCAAAAATAGGCACAAAATTGGGCAGGGGTCTAGTACCCCCTTAAAATGGTATTTCGTGATCCACAACCTTATCCCCCACTTTTTTTCAAAAAAAAAGTTGAGTGCCACCCTTGCAGTCTATGAAATCTGACCGGATCAATGGCCAAAATAGACCTCAAAAGGCAGAGACCGCAACACCGAACACCAACTGCAGTGGATGAGGCTTAATTTGAGCAAAACAACAACAACAACAAACAAACCAGAAGCACTTTTAAAAGTTGCTCTCATTGTATTTGGCACTTATGTGTTATTATTTCATCTTTATGTACAGTTGCCAAGAACTTGACTTTTTCTTGCCCTATAGCTATATGTATGTACAAAATTCGTATTCAATTTGTTTACAGGGTTTTCATTTAAATTCATTGTAGTGTCCAACACAACACTCTTTCCACACAAACAACTTTTAATATCTTGTTTATTATCGCATACACGACGAACGTAAAGACAAACGTGCACTTCTGGTGCTGGAAACATCATGTGAGCACCAACTGTCAGAAAATGTTCATTCAGGGTTGAGCACATTATTAAAATAACGTAGGTCTATGCTTATGAGCATCTTATTTCAACTTATACACTACTAAAAATATTTAAAAGATCCGGCTTATTAACATTTTTAAACAGCATTAGCATTGCAAATCAGATAAGTAAGGTATGAATGAGCAACCTCCCAGCAAACACAAAACGTTGTCGACATCATTCGCAAAATATTAGAAAAGGTTGCCATTTAAATATTCGGCTTATATTTCGGCTTATATAAAGGACATATAAAGTATAAAACGTTTTCATAACGTTCAAAAACATTTGTTGATAACCTACTGCAAATATTCTAAATGTTATTTTTAAATAACATTTAAAAGTGTTGACAAAATATTTGGCAAAAAATGTTTGCAAAATTTTTTTAAAAATATTGTTGTAATGTGTATGTTTTCATACAACACATTTTAAAACGTTTCTATGACCTTTATATAACCCGACATTTAATGTTATTAAATTTTTTTCATCTAAACCAAAACCCAAAATATAACATGTTTAAAACGTTTTAAAAACATTTTTGTGTTTGCTGGGCTGTCATATCATCATTATAATGTATGCCATGGTACATGTTTTTACATAATTATATACATAATTATGATTATATACAATAAATTATATACATATTGTATACATGCTCTGCTGATTTCAGGAACATACAGGGTGTCTAAAAAAAAAGAGGCCCCTCATTGCGCCCTCTTTTTCTCCTATTTCTGAAAAGTTGATCAAATATATGTTGGTTTGTAAAGAAACCTTGAGTCGTTAGCTTTAATAAACCAAAACAATTATATCAATCGGCTCACAACTTTTGAAGATATGCTCTTTAAAAGAAACGTACCCGTTTTTCACTCTGTCCACGGAGAAGGTTTGGCTACTTCAAAGATTGAAAAGGAGTACATACCATGCATGAATATCAAACATTCCTCGATGATAACTTTATTTATGGAATGGGCTTTACCGGTGGGTTTATGGGCAATGGATTTTGTTAACAGTGTCATTAATTTGTGGGTAAAATGGATGCCGAATGGAACTTCTTTTGCTTTACTTGCAATTACTAATTTTTTCTTGGTTATTTATGCCTTTTTGTTTTATTATGTTTCTTACTTTGTTGTTTCTTGCTTTTTTTTTTATTTACAAAGTAAGTCATTTCTCTTTTTAGGATAAAAGGTAGCCCTCAAAGGCTGTTTGGGTTGTCTCTGGTTCTTCTGAAGTGTGTTTACTGTACTGCTCTGCCCTCTACCTGGTTGCCTCCTTGGCGAATACAGGTTTCAGCCCTGGTCCTCATTGCATCAACTGCGTTGCGTACCATCATTGTGCGCCGGATACTTGCGAATGCATTCAGTAATACGTTTGCGAAGATCTTGGATTTGGCCACAAAGGACAAAAATCAACTGGTGTGAGGTCTGGTGATCGTGCAGGCCACTCCACAGCATGGGCCATCACAACCACTCTGTTTGCTATCCGTGGACAGGGTGAAAACGGGTACTTTTATTCAAAAGTACTTTTGTAAACTCTGCTTTTGAAGCACGTAGTAACCTAGATGTTTAATAGTTTAGTTTTATAATTTACTTATTCTCTTTTATATTTTCTATATGTGTATCTTTTGTATAACTTGACTGTACCTATTTGTTTGGTGATGTCAATAAAATAACTTGAACAAAAGGGCATATCTTCATAAGTTGTGAGCCGATTGAAATAATTGTTTTGGTTTATTAAAGCGAACGATTAAAGGTTTCTTTACATACCAAAATATATTTAATCAACGTTTCAAAAAATAGGAGAAAAAGAGGGCGCAATGAGGGGCCTCTTTTTTTTTTGGGGACACCCTGTACATCATTAGGGTATAATAGTTCCCTAATTTCCCGCGTATATTCCAAGTCACTCTCAAATTAGCATATTTTCGTAACGGTTTTTAAAATTTACGTGGACCTAAACTCTAAAGCATTTATATTTCAGTCTTTCAATGCAACGCTACCATACATAGCTACATTGCTGTACATTCATGTCTAACATACAATTTAGTTCACAATGCATATAAAATAATCATACATAACAATCTAACATTTTAATAAAATCACATTTTAACATTGATATATCTGTACAAGTATAAACAATTGATAAAAATGCGTCACCTATACAAAGAAATATCTCACTTACCCTATATTCATTGGTAACGAATCCAGTTTTTGGTGCACGATTTCTAACTGTGAAAATATATCGCAGTTATTTTTGGTGAAAACTAGTATAAGTTAAGGGAACTGGAATGAGCGTTTTGAGCGTTTCGACAGCATTTTTGTGGGACATGAGAGCACATCAGACCTATCGAATTGCATTCTGAATACGAAGAATGTCTTTCTGATATCAAATAATTTTCATTTTATGAAATTCACGATATAATACAAATTTTATGACAAATTATTAAAATTTGATATTTTTCACATTTGGAGATAACAGTCCTCGAAGTAAATTTTATCAATTTAATGATATAGTCTTAAAGTGTATGTAGCTGGGAGGAAAAGCCGACGATCAATTGAAAATTTTGACCTTTCATATTGAAGTTATGGATTTTTTTCCAAAAAGAACTAATTTTTTTGTTGTTTTGGGAAAAAAATCCATATCTTCAATACGAAAGGTCAACATTTTCAATTGATCGTCGGCTTTTCATCCCACTTACATACACTTTAGGTAGAAATCATCAGATTTATAACGTTTACTTCGAGTACTGTTAAATATCAAAAATACCAATTTTTTAATGATTTGCCATAAAATGTGTATTACATTGCGAATTTCAAAAAATCAAAATTATTCGATATCAGAATGACATTCTTCGTATTCAGAATGCAATTCGATATGTCTGATGTGCTCTAATGTCCCACAATAAATACTGTCCAAACGTTCATACCCCATCCCTTAAGTTGATACTATTATTTCAGGTATAATAGTCTCAGAGTTAAGTAATATATCTTGACGTTCAAAGATATCTATAAAATTGTTCAATAGTGTCAGCCAATATAAAGGTGACTTAATGTGATAATGTTGCTAATAATCATGATGATGATTGATGATACAGCGATTATACGTACATCCCAAAATAAAATGGCAAGATCATTAAAAACTTCGAAAACTGAAACTGATCAGAATTCCATTCAGTCAAAGGTAAGGTTTTTGGGTTTAGGTTAAACTTTTGATGCTGTTTCTCAATTTATCTCGGGCATGAGAACTTTCTTTTACAGAAATTCCTTTTCTCCAAATGTCAGCGTTTTTTTTCTTTTAGCCGTTTTTGAGCTTTTTTGCCCGGCATTTTGCCATTCTGAATAAAGAATAACAGAATTAAAATTGATGGAAATCATACATTATGGCTTTAATGATTACATTGTTTATGCTCATAGATATAGTTGCCGCTACCTCAATTACACAACTGCTTTCTTTGGCCTGTGGTCCTAATAATATGGCAAACATAGTGCTTTATGCGGTCAGGTTCGACGACGCGACAATCCTGGCTATGACTATATGAAAGGAATGTTGACATTCGGGTATCTGGGTGCAATAGGTGAACCCCAGAGTAAAACCACTCTACTTCTAATGCAGATGAAGTAACTCCTCATGCTCAGCAGTCATTAATATCTTAATAACCAAAGAGTTGATCGGCAGCTGCGGTTATTGTTTTTTTACTCGTTAACTAAAGAGTTGTCGGCAGCGGTGATTCAGTGTTTTTTACCTGTCAGTATCCGCGCACATTGTCATTTTGTTATTAAAACCTCGCGCCATAATCAGCCAGGGCGACGATCGCTTATTATCATCCTGATTGTCAACATGCGACGAGGCACTGTCTACCTTAGATCATCTATGTTTTGTTTTCAGTGTACTAATTGCACCCTACTCCTTCTACGATGTTGCGACCACTGTACTACTACAAGTTTACCAATACCATGTCTGCAACGAAAACCATAAAAACAAAAATTAAGAATAATTGTATTGAATAAAGGTTTGTCTAAATTATTCTAAAGGCTATTTACAAAATAACAGGTATTCCAGGTCCTAGGTGGTCGACATTTTTATATTTTTTCCAAGCTAGACCTCTTTCGGCATCTAGTCGCGTTTTTGATAAGTACTATTTGTTCCACTATTTCCAAAACCAGCACCAAATAAATTCTCAAAACAAAATATATTGATATTAATCCGCAATGTTATAAGGCCCGCAGAATACAAGGTGATCAAACTATAGGCATATTTATCTCGTTATTATAATGATATAAAGCTATTTTAAAGCTGCTGATATGCAAAGGGGTTGTAGTTAATACTCTAAAAATAGCGAGAAGAACATTAGTTTGTGTTATTTTGGTGCAATGGGCTATTCCAGATTAACTTCATGCACCCTCCCAGTCCCCTGAGCATCCTCTTTGGAAAATATGACCTTCAGCCAACCATCATATGAAAATTTTGACCTTTCGTATTGAAGATATACATGAAGTTAAATAATAGACCTTAAATTTCTAGGTCTTTGCTCAAGATTTTGATTACTTACGACTTGAATATTGTCACCGCAATTGTAAGAAAATATTGAATAATTTTATTCTTGGCCCCATTTTCCCTCAAATTGTGAAAATATTAACATTTGACTATAATCATGATAATTATTGCCGTCAGGTTCGACGACGCGACAATCCTGACTATGACTATGAAAGGAATGTTGACATCCGGGTATCTGGGTGCAATAGGTGAACCCCAGAGTAAACCCAGGGAGTAAACCACACTACTTCTGATGCAGATGAAGTAACTCCTCATGCTCAGCAGTCATTAATATCTTAACCAAAGAGTTGATCGGCAGCTGCGGTTATTATTTTTTTACCCGTTAACTAAAGAGTTGTCGGCAGCGGTGATTCAGTGTTTTTTACCTGTCAGTATTCGCGCGCATTGTCATTTTGTTACGTACTCACTATTTGGTCCACTATTTCCAAAACCAGCACCAAATAAATCGGTCTACTTCCGGTACTACTAAGGTTCGCTATTCCTAAGGTGCACATGAAGGATAAATAAAAGCTAATAAATCACAATATCTGAAAAACGTACATCATGTTACTGTAGAGATTCATCAGGTTTGTTATTGTTCAAATAATTACAGATTTGTTTTTACAAAACCAAAATATTTGTGGTGAAAAGATGGTAATAACTCACCAACTGACGAAAATCCCTTGTAGTGGCTGTAAGTCAACTTATATAGGTGAAACAGGTAGACAATTTGGCATTAGACTGTCTGAACATAAAAAAGGACGTGGACAGCGCTTGTTATAGAAAATACACCCGATCAGAACGCAAAGTTTCTGAGAGCGAACAAAATAAGTCAGCTGTTGCTGACCATGCAGCAAGAAGCAATCATTTAATTAACTGGGAGGAGTCGAGAGTTATTGATAAGGAGGAGGTACGTATCAAGCGATGGATAAAGGAATCCATATGGATCAGGAGGAGAGGAATGAATAACACCATGAACCGAGACGAGGGCACCTACAACCTGAGCAATCTCTACAACCCTCTGCTACAAAGCGACTCAACGACTGGCAACACTAGGTCGTACAGTAGAAGAGATTCATCACAACTCTGAAGAAATCCGAGTGAACAAGACGGATGAAACGTCAGTTGGCGAGTTATTACCACCTTTTCACCACAAATATTTTGGTTTTGTAAAAACAATCTGTAATTATTTTACATCATGTTGTTGTATCATCTCAAAATGCGATTAATTTTCTGTACATAATATTAATTATTACCTCAGAGTATAAAGAAACCTAAAAGATGCGCTAATGCTAGAAGACATAACCACAGTGATGATTGGTGATGACGTAAGCTGCTGCCATTCGCTCGAGTCCAAATCTTTATAGGCTCATAATCTGGAATAATAGCAGGAAAACACACAAATATTATTTGTGGTACACAATATATATTACATGATGCATAAGTTTAAGAACAACAACAACAACATGAGCAGATTTTGCTAATATACAAAAGGTTCATTTTGCAAGTATAGGGCAGGTGCAGGTAATGCGGGACCGTCAAGCACATTTGCCTAAAAAGTAAAAGAGCCAGGCAACTATAATAGATGTTTCTTATTCTGAACTAGCCACTCTTCATAATGAATTAAACAGGCACTATTCAATTTATTTAAAAAAATAAGGGAAAATATCTTTTATGTCCTTTAATACACCTGTTTATTCAAATTTGTTATTACCAAGTGGAATTAGGCAATAAAATGCGAATTTAAAAAAAAATGTCAATACACATATAAAAAAATGCATTGTGCCGTATTACTTCACTAGGGAAGGTGTACGAGTTCCATTCATCAATGCACAATAACACATTATCACCAATCTGCTAAGGGCCCATCGACACTTGATTCACTTAACCCGCTCCATGAGCATCCCAACAATGCACAAAATTGAGCTCACCCCATAGACACTGTTTACTTTATCATTATAAATCATCACATGTCTGATTTACATCAGAGCAAACAATGGCCGCTACTTTTTCGGACCACCGTGACTATTTGGGCATTTCGTGACAACTTTACCATTTAGAAACACGTCACCAGATGCAGGATTGATATAGCTAAGGAATGGAGGGTACTGTAGAGGTTACAGAAAGTGTTACAATGAACTAAATTATGCATTAACTATATCGGTTAATGACCCTTTTGAATCACGACTTGAGGCAGGTGTGTTAATTGATTAAGTGAAAGTGTTGTACGGAATGCTAATTTTATGGGAGTGGATAGGTACGATCACTGATGGTGCAGAGACCATGGGAATAACGAGACATTCGCGAGCAATTAGTCCAAATATACATTGAAATAGTTCAAGCTCTTATCATAATTTTTGTAATTATTTTCTATTAAACGTTATTCCGTTATTATTAAATATTAATGGTGAAATTGAAAGATTCGGAACGAAATTGAATTCGCGATATGCGAAAAAAGAACGTTGCGATCATTCAATTTGGCGCGAAAAAGAATAGCACTTATCGAACGCGCAAGTTGCGAAATTGACCCAAAATACCTATTTGGTACCAATGTTTAGCTATTGGTCTCCCCCATCCAGTGAAACCAAATAGGTAAAGACATTTCCCATATAATGTCGTTATGACGCCATAAATTTAATTGGGAAATTCTGGTTTGTATAAAAGTATAGGCAAAATTGATTATCGGCTAAAATTTCTACGAACATGCGATTTACCTGATTTTCTCCTAAATATGAAAGAAAATGACTATTTCAATCTAACTATTCAGTAAAATTCAGTCTTTGGAATAATTTTACAGGAGTAAAATGAAAATCGTGGATCCCGAGTGTGCTTTACCAACCCTCCATGGCCATTGTGGATAGTTGGCCCTCCTCGAATAAGGTGCTGGGGTAAAAATTGTATCACTAAATTGAGCGCAAAGGATGGATATGCGATTAGCGCGAGTCGCCTGGACGTAAAATACACGCGCTATTGTTTTTATGCAGGATGAAAACCCGTAGAGGGTTGGTACACCCCTCCCCCATCGTAGTCCTAGGGTTAGGTCGTAAGATCTATTTTAACGAGGTTGTTATAAAAGTTTGCCTCTAACTAAAGACCAAAAATTATATTATAAATTGCAAAAACAGAAAAAAAAACCACCAACAAAAACAGTAACAAAAAAAAAGCATTCCACTGCAAAAAATAACTTATCTGGAAGATTTTGATTTTTTCCTATGTTCTCACAGAAACACTAACAAATTTACAGCTTTATACACAATATAATTCAACTACAAACGGAAACGGAAAGAAAATAGAAATAAACACTAAAATTGGGAAATTCTGGTTTGTATAAAAGTATAGGCAAAATTGGTTACTAGTGGCTAAAATATGCGACTTTACCTGATTTTCTCCTAAATATGAAAGAAAAAGACTATTTCAATCTAACTATTTAGTAAAATCCAGTCTTGGAATAATTTTACAGGAGTAAAATGAAAATCGTGGATCCCTGGTCGAGGATCTTAAGGTAAACCTATTGTGCTTTACCAACCCTCCATGATCATTGTGGATAGTCGGCCCTCCTCGAATAAGGTGCTGGTGTAAAAATTGAAATATTAAATTGAGCGCAAAGGATGGAGCTACGATTAGCGCAAGTCGCATGGACATAAATAGACGCGTTATTGTTTTTATGCAGGATGAAAACCCGTAGAGGGTTGGTACACCCCCTTCCATCGTAGTCCTAGGGTTGGGTCGCAAGATCTATTCCACCGAGGTTGTTATAAAAGTTTGCCTCTAACTAAAGACCAAGAATTATTATTATAAATTGCAAAATTATTTCTTCCACTGCAAGAAATAACTTATCTGGAAGATTTTGATTGTTTCCTATGTTCTCACAGAAATACTAACAAATTAAAAACTTTATACACAATAAAATCCAACTACAAACGGAAACAAAACAGAAAGAAACACTATAAAGAAACAAGTGAATACAAAAATGCTTCTTCTCCCCCCACCCCACTCCCCTTTCAGCTACATATCGAAAGGTTTGGCTACAAAACCATATTTTTATAAATGCATCTATGTTAGGGAACAAACCAAAAGATCGATGACGTCCTATAAACGAAACTAGTTTAGGGAGGAGGGGGTAAAAATACTCGATTACGTTTGTACAAAAACATCGGTCTGAAGAACCTGTCTTTATAATTATTATGTCAAAATTGTCAACATTTCATTATTACGTTTCTGGCAGGGAGGGAGGGGGTCGGCTGAGAACTAGTTACGTTTATAGGACGTCATCGATCTTTTGGTTTGTTCCCTTAAAATGTTAGTTTTCACTGACCACATTGCCCCCTTTTAATTTTGAACCAAACAAATAAGGCAAAACGAAAAAAAAATGCGATTTCATTCCAGCGCCTATAATACGTGCATTAGCTCGCCGGTCATATTATATGTATTAATGAGCGGAGCTTCACGCAGCTGAGACGTACGTATAAGGCCTCGTATCCATAGGCTGTTCCCTTGTGGCGTGTGCCCTTGTTCCGTGTTAACTTTTTCCCATGTGACCTGCCACACAGACAACGAACCTTTGTGTTGCTTAGTGGCCGCTACGGTTTGTTGTCTGTGTGGCAGGTCACATGGGAAAAAGTAAACACGGAACAAGGGCACACGCCACAAGGGAACAGCCTATGGATACGAGGCCTAAATAAGACGTAAGACGACTAGCGATATGCACACAGTTTATACGTCACTGCTTCAAC
This sequence comes from Amphiura filiformis, assembly GCF_039555335.1. Lineage (NCBI taxonomy): Eukaryota > Metazoa > Echinodermata > Ophiuroidea > Amphilepidida > Amphiuridae > Amphiura > Amphiura filiformis. Next base: position 45,160,449 of record NC_092641.1, read on the forward strand.
GATACACATTATATACATGCACGAGACATGTTAGCCATCACTCGATCGGTGAACGTGGAATTAAACCGGATCTCCGGATTTATAAAAACATAAATTTTACTGCAAGTAAAGCACTTCAGCCTTTAGTCACATGGTATTCTAGTACACCATTTGGGCATCATGTAAAAAGTAGAAATTCGAGAAAAATTGAGGGCGTCGCTGTGGAGCAAATCACATATCATGGCTTTAATATAGACATGCATGAGAAGTGAGGCATAGGATAGTCGACTCACCTGGGATTTGATAGACAAATTGTCCTGAGAAGAGGAAAGTATATAGAGATAGAAAATTAAAATATATCATGCATAAAAATACGGATTAAGGAATGGTTAAGAATCCAATTTACTCTACATTGTTAATATCGTTGTGAGCATCGCATACAGATGAACCAGGATAACTACAAACCTGCCCCCTTTTTTTTATTTTTATTATAATGACTATAGAGGGCAGCATTTTAGACGAAGTTTTTACCAGGCGGTACAGGACACGATGTTTGGAATCCGCCATTGGTTAACACTTGATTTTGAAATACAAAAGCGAAACAAATCTAAGAATGGGGTATGTTGTGACAAAATATTTTCCCAGTTTTAATCAGCTTAAGCTCGAAAATGAAAAACTACAGTGTAAGTAATTGTTTTTCAATTTTGAATTGACAACCATCTACTTTGCCCGGGGGGGACTTCAATTTGAAATGGATATAGGTGTAGGGCTGGCACTTTCGCACTAAGGGGCATTCGGTGAGAGCAAAATGTAAAACATATGGGGTCAATGGGTGAGAGCATGATTTTTGGCATTCGGTGAGAGCAAAATGTAAAAAATATGGGGTCATTGGGTGAGAACATGACCTTTTTTAAATTGAATCTTTGGGTGAGAACCGAAACAGCGCCACAGAAACCTCGAAAATCGAATATCTAGTTCTAAATGGCTTCAAATGTTTTTTTTCAAATTAAGTAACAAAATCAGTGATAAATGCAAGTTGCTGGTCGAATGGAACTGGTGAGGGGCTTTGGGTGACAGATCATATGGAATAATATGGGGTCTTCGGGTGACAGAGCATGTGTTCGTAAAAAATATGGGGTCTTTGGGTGACAGCGATGCTGAAAAGGGGGTCTTAACAGCCCTACATACGCGTCACCTCCAAAGTTGGAGTGCCCCGGGCTTAGAAGATGCTTTCAGGATGGTAGTTTCGTCAGCCTCATACGTCACGACGCGTATCCTCTACCGCCTGGTGTTTGTAGTGCAAGGTCGTTGTTGGCATTGTCGCTCTTCGCGCTCGGCGCTTTACACGGGTTACACAAGGGCGGTTTAGAGTAGTTTAATTAGTATGCTGAAATCACAACGATAAGCAAGCGGGTTATCTTCAAAATAATGAAAAATAGAGGATAGTTGTTATTTTACCATGCGTTAGAAATCTTTAAGGTTAAGGTTAGTTGCAAATGAAAGTAGCCAAGTACTATTTGATAATATCACATTCTGTAGTTAAAATACAAACATATTAGATAAAAAATTATATATCTGTCCCCAAAGTTTCTCTAGTATACATTTCTAAAATGCATAATGATCTCGTGAAAGATTAACTTTCGTGTAATGCTAAAAACACAACAAGGATAACTTGAAGAATGCTACTCGTCTAAGTACGAAGTTCCATACACAGTATGTGCTTTGTAAATTACCAGCTGATACTACCCATTACTTTGGAAGCAGGGTTCAAAATTATTTACCTCCAGTATAAAACATGTTGTTTAGAGGTTATTGACTGCGCATCAGTTGTTTTGAGGGTTTTGGGAACATCTACATATTTTTACTTTTTGATTCGAGGAATACCATGAGGGGCGCAGTCCCGAAGGATACTCCGAGCTCGAAGCAGAGCTCGAAGCAAAATATTTAGATTTTTCACAATACCCGGAAAATAACTGATGTAAAGTCATTAACCTCTATAACAGCATAGAATTATTTTTTTTATCTTTCCACAGAGCACACAAGGTGCCCTGTGTATTTATTTATCAAACATGATCTCAGTTATACATAGTTATATAAGCCACAATTATACAGAATAATTACAATAATATTACATTGATGAAAGTAACTGTTATTACATATTTATAGAGTTCCATCTTTTAT